>NW_026111621.1:0-110000 GCF_024679095.1 Eriocheir sinensis | reverse complement strand
AAATTAAAGTACAATTATATTAGCCTTTGATTATCGAATAATTTTTTTTTCTCCACCTAGAAAGCCTCCTTAAGAGGTAGAAGACTTTCAGTATGAGGAGGAGAGCTGATGAGACGAAGAGCCTTAGACTCCATTCTGTCCAGGAGAGCTGTGTAAGTGGAGCCTCCCCACACATGAGATGCATACTCCATACGAGGGCGGACAAGGCCCCTGTGAATGGATAGCAACTGTACGGGGGAGAAGAACTGGCGGAGACGGTACAGAACGCCCAGCCTCGAGGAAGCTGATTTAGTAAGAAAAGAGATATGAAGTTTCCAGTTGAGATTTTGAGATAAGGATAGACCGAGGATGCTTAGTGTTGAAGAAGGTAATAGATGAGTGTTGTCAAAGAATAGGGGATAGTTGTATGGAAGATTGTGTCGAGTGGATTGATGGAGAAACTATGTTTTTGAGGGGTTAAAGGACACCAGGTTCTTCTTGTCCCAATCGAAAATAATAGTAAAGTCTCACCTGGTTTACTCACCTGGTTGGCTACCCCTCCTTACTGTCATGGTTCACATATCAGTGGTACGTAGAAGGATAGCCCGCAACTGCTGGCACGCCAGCCCATCAGTTCAATTAAGGACAGTATGATTTGTACAAAAATAATGGGCGGAATTGTGTGCCATGTGCAGCTAGGTATTAAGCAAGGTGTATAGATATGAGTTCGTTACAGAACAATGTTAATAATGGGATGAGTTTTGACAGAGGCAGGTAATTATTCCGTGTACGAGAACAGTGACTGTTCAAGGGAGAGGTGAAGGCCCCGTTTAAATGCCTGGATTGTGCCAGCGCTAACAACGCTGTCTGGGAGGGAGTTCCAGTGATCAATGCACCTAACACTGAAGAATCTGCGTCTACACTCAGTGGAGGTGTACGGTTTGGCTAATTTGAATCTGTGGCCTCTGGTAGTAGTGACTGGGGAGATAGTAAATAGATCAGACGGAGAAATGGCACACTGATCATGAAAGATCTTCCAACATTTAATGAGGTCTGCTCTCAAAAGTCTGCCTTGTACAGAGTATAGGTTAAGAGCCTTGAGACGATCAGCATAATTTAGTTCAGCCAGGCCATCTATGTGCTTGGTCCAGCGGCGCTGCAATGACTCCAGCAGCCGCAGGTCACCCAGGTATCCAGTGTTCCAAACTGTTGACCCAAACTCTAGTAAGTAGGTCTTATGTGTGACTTGAAGATGGCAAACATAAAGTCACTGGAGCGACAGAGAGTAGATATGAGTATGTTATTGGCTAATCCTACAGCTTTATTAACTGTTGTTCTCATATATGCATGAGACTTGAGGGTGTTGTCGACTAGAACTCCCAGGTCTCTATGGGTGTCAGCCAAGGACAGATCAGAGTTATCTAGGTGGTAGTGCTGAAGAGAGCCCACAGCTGTCCAGTCAGTAGAGCCACGTTGGCATCGTAGCACTACACACTTGGATGGGTTAAACTTTATCCCCCACGAGCTAACCACCCTGGAGATACTATTAATATCTCTTTGGAGAGAACTGAGATCTTCAGCCAAAGGGTAAGTGGCATTATGCCGTATCTTCATATACAGTTTGAGGTCGTCCGCAAAGAATTTACACTTAGATTTAACATGTGAAGGTAGGTGGTTGACATATATAAGGAACAGGAGTGGGCCCAGTACAGAACCTTGTGGAACTCCACTACGGATCAGTCTAGATGAGCTAGAGGCACCCGATATTGACACTTGCATGATTCTGCCCGTCAGAAAGTCAGAGTTCCAGTCAAGCAGCCGACCACCCACACCCAGATATCTTAGTTTGTCTATAAGAATGGTGTGACAAACAACATCAAAGGCCTTGCTAAAGTCAAACAAGACAACATCAACGACAGCACCCAAGTCAAGCCAAGAGGTTACATCATGGTATACCAGTAGGAGCTGATCGTCAACAGTTCTGCCACGACGGAACCCAAACTGGTCAGCAGACAAGATCTGGTTAACTTCTAGGAACTCATACAGGTCTTTAGCTATAATCCTTTCTAAAGTCTTACAACATACTGAAGTAAGGCTAATTGGCCTATAATTGAGAGGAATATGTCTGGATCCCTTCTTAAAAATGGGCACAATGTTGGATTTCTTCCACTCAACAGGCAACCTACCCTGGAGTAAGGATTGCTTGAAAATTAATTGAAGAGGGGTAGCCAGATTGGGACAAAACTTAAGGAGACAAGGATGTAGACAATCAGGGCCCATGCTTGAATTGACATCCAGTGAAGTATGTCTCATCCTAACTTCCTCTAGAGATATAGTTACATCATCAATGGTTGCAAGTGAACGTTGATGGGGAAAGGGAGTACTTGGATCCTGGGTGGCATACACTAGACTGAAACTAGAGGCAAATATCTCAGCCATTGCACCACAGTCCGCAGTCAATTCTCCACTGTCTAGCTTAAGTGGACCCATGATGGTGCACCAATCTTTTTCCTCCTTATGTATAGGTGTAATAGTTTGGGTGATTCCTTTATCTTGTGAATGAGGGATCTCTCATAAGCTATTTGTTGGGCAACATAATAATTACGGAAGCTCTGTTTTTTCCCATTAAATTGCTCAAGGGCAAGAACAGCCTGATGGGAGTGTCTGCCATAGGTTGATCTATTAAGCTTACAAGCCAACCAGGCATTTTTCCTGGTAGTCTTTAGGGAGTTGGGAGGGTGTTGACGGAACTGGCGGGGGCGATCTTGAGAGACTGGAACATACTTAGCAATAAGGTTTGTAAGAATAGACTTTAGTCTTGAAAGCATATCATCTACAGATATATCATAAAATTCAAAATCCCAATCAGTATCTTGTAGAGACTCATTTATCTTGTTATATTTACCTCTATGCCAGGAGTACTTAACATGATGGACAAGATTGATCTCAACACTATTTTCAAAGCAATACTGTAGAATTAAGGGACAATGGCCACAGCTGGGAAAGTTAGGCAAGACCTCCACATCACCCACCCTATCATTCTCGCTGGTTAAGACCAAGTCTAGGGTGTTGCCAGAGGACACAAATGTCGGGCTCTTTACCCACTGGTGAAGACCCAGAGTGATAAAGCACTCATAAAGAGTTTGTCTAGGGGAGGATAATTCATGGTCATGGCATCACTATGATGCCAGGCAATAGCAGGAAGACTAAAATCGCTGAGTATCAGCACTTCCTTGGAAGGACAGAAGTTGAGAAGAAATTGGGCAAGTTCATTATTATCAGTGTGGGTGTAGGAAGGAGGGCGATACACTGTCACTACATAAAGATTAAAATCCAGCAGGTGTATAATGCAAACATTACTGCAATTGGCTTTAAGAGGGATGTAGTTTATATTCTTTTTCACATACATGCAAACGCCATGCTTACGAGCGTCACCCGGTGTGTCAGATCTAACTACAATGTATTGGTTGATAGAAATAAAAGAATCTGCTATGGTGGGAACTAGCCAAGTCTCCGCTACGCCAAATAAATCTAGCTTATATTCTATTAAAAAATCTGATAAAATATTTAGTTTGTTAACAATGCTATTTATATTGCAAAAACCTACATTTAGACTTAGGAACTGTTTCTTTGCCGGGAAGCACTGCTGGCTTATAAGTTTAAATCAGGTACGGAGGGAGTGGCTGGTGTAGTAGTCCCACTGGCACTTACACTAGCATCAGCTGGGGTGCCAGTGGTGTTAGATCGGGTCTCTTGTGCAACACCAGAAGACAGGGGGAGTGCATTTGCTCCAGAGACAGTACTTTGATTTCGTCTAGCTTTGAGCTCTCCTCGCTGCTTGTAAGTTAAGTCACAGTTAATGAATATATCAGAGAAGGAGCTTTTTCGCAGGTTCCTAGCATTGTCGAGCAAAGTTTTTCTAGAGTTATCATCTTCAATTTTCAAGCGAAAGATATGTCTTTCCTTGCTGATGCACACAGCGTTGGAAAATAATGCAGATGAGCCAGTCAAATGAGTGCACACACTGTCAAACACAGGCTTGAAGGTATCAACAGACTGGGCCTTGATGCCCCTAACAATTATGGAAGATCTTCTCTTGTGCCTTTCCTCCATCTCTCTAGTCTCCTCCCTGATCAATGTACGCAGTTGGTCTCTGTTATGAGGTGAGTCAGGATCAAGGCCTAGAGCTGGGGTAGGGTTCTGGGGTTGAGAGGATGTACCTGAAGAAGGGTTAGTAGATAATACAGCTACCTGGGTAAAGAGGTTTTGAACTGTCTCACATAGTTTCTTTACTGTCTGAAAAAGTTGCTGTAAAGCTGACTGAGACACATCACCACCACTACTGCTTCTGGTGCGACACTCTGTGCATACAAACACAACACCGGACCCTCCATACTCCTGTATACTTAGAATCAGTTGATCAGGTAAGCCTAAGCACATGGCGGAAGGGTGGAACCAGTTAGGGCATCTGTCGCACCCTATAGCATTTGAATCAGTAACACCATTACATGTACCACAAGGATCACTGGATTTATCGATAGGGTCTATGAGGGGGTGGTGGTGAGCGGGCCTGAGCACTGTTGTGTACGTTCCTGGCAGCCATGCTGGCAAAAGATTGAGAACTTTCCACCTGATGTCCTCCTCTACCACGACCACGACCACCTCTACGCTGAACCATGCTTATGTAAGTGGGTGAGGGGAGTCACCAATCAGGCTTGGCACAGTATAATGCAGATGGGCAAGGGAAGCTCAGCAGAACGGACTAAACGTGGAGCGCCAGCACACACGATCTCTCTCCAGCCAGGCTAAGCGTTCTGCTGCCTCCAGCCTGGAATCGTTTAGTTCCTGTTGGGTGGGTCTTTCATTAAAAGAAGTTGAGTAATGCAGGGTAGAGTCATCGGCGTAAGAATGGATAGAACAGTTCGTTTTGGCAACGAACAACAGAACAACAGAAAGAGAGTGGGAGATAGGACAGAACCCTGCGGGACACCACTGTTAATAGGTTTAGGGGAAGAACGGTGACCGTCTACCACAGCAGAAATAGAACGGTCAGAAAGGAAACTGGAGTAGGATAGAAACCGTAAGAGGGTAGTTTGGAAAGCAAAAATTTGTGCCAGACCCTATCAAAGGCTTTTGATATATCCAGTGCAATAGCAAAGGTTTCACCGAAATGGCCAAGAGAGGATGACCAAAAGTTAGTTAGGAAGGCAAGGAGATCACCAGTAGACCGCCCCTTGCGGAACCCATACTGACGATCAGATAGAAGGTCAGAAGTGGATAGGTGCTTTTGAGTCTTCCGGTTAAGGATTGATTCAAAAGATTTAGATAGACAAGAAAGTAAAGCTATAGGTCTGTAGTTTGAAGGATTGGAACGGTCACCCTTCTTAGTTACAAGCTGTATGAAAGCATACTTCCAGCAGGAAGGAAAGGTAGATGTTGACAGGCAGAGGCGAAAGAGTTTGACCAGGCAGGGTGTCAGCACGGAAGCACAGTTTTTAAGGACAATAGGACGTCCATAAGCCTTCTGAGGATTGAGGCCAAAGAGGGCATAGAAAACATCATTCTTAAGAAT
This sequence comes from Eriocheir sinensis, assembly GCF_024679095.1. Classification (NCBI taxonomy): domain Eukaryota; kingdom Metazoa; phylum Arthropoda; class Malacostraca; order Decapoda; family Varunidae; genus Eriocheir; species Eriocheir sinensis. Next base: position 104,449 of record NW_026111621.1, on the reverse strand, counting down.
CTTAATAACAGGCATAAAGGAGTCAGAGGGGGGATGAGTAGGAGGAATATGCACATAATTGTCCAGAATGGAGTTTTTAGAGAAAGTTTGAGAGAAGAGTTCAACCTTAGAGATAGATGAGGCGGCGGTGTTGCCGTCAGGACTAAGGAAAGGAGGGAAAGATGAAGAGGTGAAATTGGAGATGTTTTTGGCTAAATGCCAGAAGTCCCGCGAGCATTATTCGGAATTGTAAACTGCCTCGGTCCCATACCTACGACCAGCCAATCAACAGTCAGATGTGTCAACCAGACCGAGTCAGTCACGACGCAGGAAGGGCTTGGACAATGACGTCATAAGTTTATATGTAACAAATATATGAAATCAATATATTGTTGCCTTATTAATAACAACAGTGTGTGAATAGCAATAGTCCCAAAAGGAGTAGTTGAAAAATACTTTTTAATGCATTTCCTTAAGCTTGAAGCCAAAGACATAACTGTTAAAATGATGATGAAGGATGCAAAGTTGCCATGTGCACTCGGACACAATAATAGTGTAACCTCCAGGTTGGGCAAGGAAGTTAGTCCGCTTCTGACACCCCCACCCCACCACTCCAAAAGCTTTTTATTCCATGCCGATTTCTTTACAGAATTATTAAGCTGCTATAAAAAGAAACAATGCCACCTGACAAAAAAAATATTATCCTGAAGATGAAGGTAGGAATAGATTTTTGGTAGGTTAGAAAGGAAAAAGGAGGTAAGCAAGCTTTTATACAAAATTGTAGGCGATGGACGAGTGGCTTCGTAGCGCAAAAGCACATATAGCCTAATATTACAATTTAATAAGTTCGTATAAAAACTTGTTTACCTCCCTTCCTTTCTAACGTATCGATAATCTATTGAAACCATCATATTCAGGAGAATTTCCTTTATCAAGTGGCACTTTGTTTTTACAGTAGCTTAATAATTATATGGAAAATTGGCATGGAATAAAAAGTGGTATAAAAACTCGTCTTTGAATTCAACTCGCATTATTTCCTTTATTTTTAGTCAGTTTGAGTTGTTTTCAACACAGTCATAATCTGCAATCTTTCTCCTGTCCAATGACGAAATAGGCAAGTATGTTTTACGCGACATGAGTTGGCTACGAAGCATAAAAGTAAAACTTGTAAAGTGGCGTGGTATGTTTTCATGATTCTCTCTCTAGCGGCGTCCACACTATGCGTGGCCAGGCTGGTGACTCCGTGCGTGGCTCCCCACAACTCCCATATATGGTAAAGTGGGCGGGGCTACGCGGAGCTGAAGCGAGAGTCTAGCGAGAGGTATTTGGTGTGTGAGCACCCAGGGTAAGCAACCCGCGCGAGACGCCCAGTTGTCTAGCGCAGGGTTCTTCAAAGTACGGGTCGCGACCCAGTACTGGCTCGCGAGCTCATATTCAGTGGGTCGTCACATAATAATAATAAGAATAATAAGAATAAGAATAATAAGAATAAGAATAAGAATAATGATAATAATAATAATAATAATAATAATAATAATAATAATAATAATAATAATAATAATAATATAATCCACGTTGTCATAAATATGAGAGAGAGAGAGAGAGAGAGAGAGAGGGGAATGGGCGGCGGGTTCGGGGGAAGGGCCACGCGTACATGTCCGGGACAGGATTAGTACGCGTTCGAAATCTTTACGCGTCACAGAAACTACCATACCGTCAGTTGGCAGTTGCGTTTGTACCGCGGGAGCGTGAGCGTAGACACAATACCCAGTGGCACATACTGTTATACCAAACGCCTTGACGGCATGGATCGTTTTGTAACAAAACAAGTCACTGTTCAGTCGCCAAGTACGTGTGCACCTGATAAAGGCACACAGGCCGAGCGCCGTGCGTCGAGCTTGGGAGATGCCTCATCCACGTCAGCTTCCTCTTCAGAGCCGCCTGTCAAGAAGAAAGTTAAATCATGGACAAGGCAGTACAGCGATGAATTTCTGAAGTATGGCTTCGTCAGGTGTGCACAAGAGAAAGGTGAACCAAATCCACAGTGCGTGATTTGCAGTGAAATTCTTGCAAATGAAAGTTTGAAGCCATCAAAATTAAAGCGACATCTTGAGACCAAACATCCTAGCCTCGTTGCAAAACCAATCAAGTATTTCCAGAGAAAAAAGAGCAAATGATGATGTCAGCGAAAGTTCTATATAAAGCAACTACTCTTAATGATAAAGCACAACTGGCATCATATTTAGTTTCATACCGCACTGCTAAAGAGAAAGTACCATATACATACGGTGAGAAACTTATCCTCCCGTCCACTCTGGATATAGTGAGCACGATTCTTGATGGCAAGTCGGCAGACAGGATAAAATGTGTTCCTCTCAGTGATACAACAGTGTCACGGCGGATAAGTGATTTCGCGGAAAATTTGGAATTTCAGTTGGTGTCACGTCTACAGTCTGCTGGAGACTTTGCTATTCAGCTTAACGAAAGTACTGATATATCTAACTGTGCGGTATTACGTACGTGAAGATGACTTCTTGGAAAACATGCTCTGCTGCTTAACCCTACCTACACGTTCATCAGGATCAGAGATAATTATTCAGAGTGTTGAATGATTGTATAGTTGAAAAATACAAACTGAACTGGGTCAATTGCAAAGGAATTTCAACTGATGGAGCAGCAAACATGACTGGAAAAAAGTGGCGTTGTGACTAAAATATCAGAAGCAGCCGGTAATGACATAATTTGGAAACATTGCTTCGTCCGCCGTGAAGCGCTGGCTGCCAAAGGCATCCCAGACAGTCTCAGAGGTGTTTTGAATGACGTGGTGAAAGTTATCAACTTCATTAAAGCAAGTGCGCTTAACAGTCGGTTGTTTGAAATTTTGTGCCTGGAGATGGGAGCTGACATTCACACCTTCTGAATCATACAGAGGTTCGGTGGCTTCCCCGTGGCAGAACTCTAACCAGGATTTATGAAGTAAAAACGGAAATTAATATTTTCCTTTTAGAGAAAAAATCCAGCATGGCAAACTTGTTTTGCAATGATGAGTGGATTCTGAAGCTTTCATATTTAGCAGATATTTTCTCAAAGCTTAATGAACTTTATCTAAAACTGCAAGGGAAAGAACATGATGTATTCAAACACAATGAGGAGGTAGAAGCATTTAAGAAGTCAATAATACTTTGGTAAACAAGACTTGCAGTTGATCAGCCTCTTTACTACATGTTCCCAACACTTTTGCAGCATATAGAAGAAAACGGCACCAGTGAAGAAAAATTAAAGAAAATTAAATGTGATATACAGCTGCACCTTCATTTTTTGTCGGCGAGTTTTGAACAGTATTTTCCTGAAGAAAACTCACAAGATATAAGAAGCAAGTACTGAAATACCCTTTTGCTTTTGAAAGACCTAAGGCTGTTGTAGAGATAAACCTTACACCTGAAAAAGAAAATGAGCTTCTTCATCTTACAAGTGACGCATCATTAAGGACCAGGCGCCGATCATCATCTCTGCCTTCGTTCCGCATAAGTGTTTCCAAGGAATATCCACATTTAAGTAGGGAATGCATCTTGCTTTTGATCCCTTTTACAATCACATACTTATGTGAAACCGGATTCTCAGCCTCGACAAAACTAAAAAGCAAGGAAAGAAATCGACTCAATCCTACAGCCGACATGAGTGTCGCGTTATCTTCTTTGAAGCCAGATTGGGATATGATAATCAACAACAAGCAGGCCCATCAGTCTCACTGAACAAGTAAGACAGACTATTTTTCCTTGCTTAGTTTCAGCATTAACAACTTTGCGTACACAGTAGTTCTATATGTATTTTGTAACTGTTAGATTAAACTTACATTAGCACACACACACGCACACACAATATATATATATATATATATATATATATATATATATATATATATATATATATATATATATATATATATATATATATATATATATATATTTTTATTTTTTTTTCACATCCGGGAAGAGTAAGATCCGATAGAGTGGTCATACTGGGTCGTGAAGATAGTGTAGGAAATCAAACTGGGTCGCGATGAAAAAAGTTTGAAGAACCCTGGTCTAGCGTACCAGACTGCACCAGTAAAAAGTATCAAATGAGAACAAAACATACCAGATTGAGTAAATATAACATTATATACTGGTCTACATACCTATAAAAATTTAAATCTATCTCCTCTTGGGTTGCTGAAGGTGTTGAACACTAGCGAAGTACATGGCAGGACATAAATGTAACGCTTTACGACACTATTCATTTTATTTCCACGATGTATAGAACAAAAATACCATCTCTATTTAGTACCATATCTAGTGAAAGTCGTACTTTGTACAACCAAAAATACCAAATCTGGTACGTTCGTACCATTAACGGCAACACCGGCCGCCTGCGGGCTGCTCACCAGTCGTGCCACGCCTGTCGCTTATAGTGTGGACGATCACCCCCATTACCCCCTCGTCAGTCCGCCTGATACCGCGACTACCTACCCAAAGTATGGACGGTGCTTCCTTCTCTCTCTCTCTCTCTCTCTCTCTCTCTCTCTCTCTCTCTCTCTCTCTCTCTCTCTCTCTCTCTCTCTCTCTCTCTCTCTCTCTCTCTCACACCCGACCTCTGCTGAGAGAAGGTCGTGACCTCACCCCGCTGCGCCCCACAACATCGCTTGCCCTGTGTTTTCGTCGTGCTCTTGGGCGTTTGTGTGTTCTCGCTTGTGGACCTTGTGTGTTGCCTGTGATTTCCCGACACGTGTTTGGTGTGTGTTCGCTTGTGGTTTCTGCCTGTGGTTGCCTCTGTGATTTGTGTTTCCGGTGTTTTAGCGTGTGATCTGGCTGTCTCCGGGTGTTCTGCGTGGGTTTCAGAGTGATTCAAGTGTGTTGTGTTTCCGGTGTTTTTGCGTGTGATCTGGCTGTTTCCGGGTGTTCTGCGTGGGTTTCAGAGTGATTCAAGTGTGTTGTGTTTCCGTTGTTTTTGCGTGTGATCTGGCTGTTTCCGGGTGTTCTGCGTGGGTTTCAGAGTGATTCAAGTGTGTTGTGTTTCCGGTGTTTTTGCGTGTGATCTGGCTGTTTCCGGGTGTTCTGCGTGGGTTTCAGAGTGATTCAAGTGTGTTGTGTTTCCGGTGTTTTTGCGTGTGATCTGGCTGTTTCCGGGTGTTCTGCGTGGATTTCAGAGTGATTCAAGTGTGTTGTGTTTCCGGTGTTTTTGCGTGTGATCTGGCTGTTTCCGGGTGTTCTGCGTGGGTTTCAGAGTGATTCAAGTGTGTTGTGTTTCCGGTGTTTTTGCGTGTGATTTGGCTGCTTCTAAGTGTACTGCGTGGGTTTCAGAGCGTTTTGAGTGTGCTGTTTTGTTTCCGGTGTTTTTGCGTGTGATTTGGCTGTTTTCGAGTGTTCTGCGTTTCGAGTGTGTTGTGTTTCCAGTGCTTTTACGTGTGATTTGGATGTTTATAGTGCTCTGCGTGGGTTTCAGAGTGTTTTGAGTGTGCTGTTGTACTTCCGGTGTTTTTGCGAGTGACTTGAGGGTGTTTAGTCGTGCTTGTGCTTGGGTTTCTGAGTGTTTCGTGTGTCCCGAGTGTGACTTTGTGTTCCCGAGTGTCTCACGCGTGATTTGGGTGTGTCGACAACCCACCCTTTGAATTCCCTGAAGATTCAATCTGCTCCTCCTCATTACACCCTCTTTAAATCCCCTAGAGGATTAACACTTCCTACACCCCTTTCCTCACCTCACCTAACCCCCCCCCCCCCACCCTCGCTCACCTCACATCCCTTTTGCTCCTCCTCATCCCCTAGAGGATTAGCCCTTCCTACTCCTCCCTCACCTCCACATATTTCTAAGCCTTCCCCCCCTCACTTACCTTACCTCACATCCTATTTACCCATCCCTTCACCCACCTTACCTCGCCTCTTTCTTAACCTTTCTTGTTCTCACTCACCTCACATCCCTTCCTACTCCTCCTCTCTCCCACTTACCTCCTTTCCCAAACTCCCTCTCACTCATCTCACCTATTTCCTAACCCTCCTTGATCTCACTCACCGCCTCCCTTTCCCCCTCTTTACTCACCTCACATCCCTTCCTACTCCTCCTCTCTCCCACCTCACCTATTTCCTAACCCTCCTTGATCTCACACACCTCACTCACCGCCTCTCTTTCCCCCTCTTTACTCACCTCACATCTCTTCCTACTCCTCCTCTCTCCCACCTCACCTATTTCCTAACCCTCCTTGATCTCACACACCTCACTCACCGCCTCCCTTTCCCCCTCTTTACTCACCTCACATCCCTTCCTACTCCTCCTCTCTCCCACCTCACCTATTCCTAACCCTCCTTGATCTCACACCTCTCTTTCCCCTCTTTACTCACCTCACATCCCTTCCTACTCCTCCTCTCTCTCACTTTTCCTCCATTACTAAACTACCTCACACACCTCACCCCTTCCTAATCCCCTTCACTCTGTGTTTTTATCTCTTTCATTTCAGCTAAGATGGCGCCTAAGAAGTGCAGTACTTGTAACGGTAGCTTCTCAGCTCACTTTTTTACAGGGCGTTCTGCTGTCTGTCGACTGTGTCTCTGCAGGCAGCATCTCGAGACAAGACTGCAGGAGCAGGAAGAGAAGATGAAAGAAGGCCAGAATAAAATAATAGAGCTTTCTCTCACCAGGCAGCATCTCGAGACAAGACTGCAGGAGCAAGAAGAGAAGATGGAAGCAGGTCAGAATAAAATAATAGAGCTTTCTCACACTGTTGCCTCCTTGCAGGAATTCATCCAGGCTAACGTTGCTGTGGTGCCAAACCCTTCTCCAACCGCCCCCTTGCCCTCAGCGGTACCGTCGACACCAGCGGACAACACCACGCTACTGGAGGATGCTAGTGGCACCGACCATGATGGCTTCACCGTCGTGAATGGAGGAGCCAAACCAGCCAGACAAGCGATTTATCCTGTTCATTGCTTCAACAGGTTTGCCATTCTGGAGGAGGAGGACGAGCAGGAGAGCACCTTCCTGGTGGGTGACTCCATGATTCGCCAGCAGGTCGTTGAGTTCTGCGGCAGAGTTCCTCGTCGAAGACGGAACTATTGCTATCCTGGTGCTGGGATCGACGACATAACTGCTGCTCTTGAGGAGATCTCCCCCCAGGCTACTAATGATTCACTGTTTGTTATTCACACAGGTACGAACGACGTCACCACGACCCGGTCTGAGGAACTCCTGGAGAAGTACCGTAGGCTCATCCAGCAGTATAAGACTAAATCCCCTAACATTTTGATTTCAGGAGTTCTACCACGGACTTGGGCGGAGAGCGACTTTTTCAGTAAGGCCTTCAGCCTAAACAACCGCTTACAGACTCTTTGTAGGGAACTTGACGTGGAGTTCCTAAACGCATGGGACAATTTCTATGGACAAAATGAGCTCTTTCACAGGGACGGATTGCACCTTTCTCCCATCGGGGCAGCCAGACTCGGAAGGCTCCTCAACGAAGCAGTGCGTGTCATCCGAACAATACACGAGTCACGGCCACGTCCCTCCACCCCGCCCGTGTAAATAGATGCCGTGCATCGCAACAAACCCGTAACCGTGATCCCGCAAGTACCACCACCTCTATTACTAAGCCTCTAGATAACTTAAAAATCCTTAGTTTCAATGCGCGTAGCCTAAGAAACAAATTTGATGAACTGAGATGTCTTGCTTTAACAGAAAATTTTGACATAATTGCTATAACCGAAACATTTATCGACACCACAAATACTGATTTAAGTTCCGAATACAACATAGATGGCTACAGACTCTTCAACAAAGATCGTGTAAACCGTAGAGGCGGTGGCGTCGCCCTTTATGTCAAAAGCTATTTGCAACCCACAGACAAAACACCGGGAAACAGTAACGTTGAACATTTGTGCGTGCGAGTAAACATTGCAAAAGTCAACTTAAATATATCTGTCACCTACAGACCTCCCGGGCAATCACTCGATGACGACGTTGAAATGTACAGCGTCTTAAGGCAGTCACTTAATAACAGCGACTCACTGATATTAGGAGACTTTAACCTCCCCCATATCGACTGGGCGACACTGTCAGGTACAGAAGGCGAGTCACATAGAATGATCGAATTTCTAGAAGAAAATTATCTAAGCCAAATGGTTTCTGAGCCAACTCGACAAAATAATATACTCGACCTTGTTATAACGACCCAAGATAACCTAATCAGTAGTGTCACGGTAGGAGAACACCTCGGTTCTTGCGATCATAAATTAGTGCGCGTCGACATTAAAGCTCAATCATCAGTGACTGAAAATAAAGTAAAGGTGCCCAATTTCAAAAGAGCTAACTTCGTAGAAATCCGACAAAAACTAACAGAAATACAACTATCAGATGACGGCAACGTAGATGAAGCCTGGCTAAGCCTTAAAAATCACTTACTCAGCAGAACACATTCGTCCCCTTGTGCGAGAAGCGAATTAACACTAATAAAAGCCCACCGTGGTTTAACAGCGAAATTAAACAATCAGTCAATGAGAGAAAATTGTTTTACAGGTTAAAGAAAGAACAAAGCACGCCCGAAAACATTAGACTTTATAATGATGCCAGGCGACGAGTAAAAAGACTAGTAGGTCAGGCAAAGCGTAGATACGAAGAAAATATTGCAGCCAACTGTAAAAATAATCCGAAATCTTTCTTCAGTTACATAAACAACAGAAAGGCGATCAAAAGTGGTATTGGACCTTTAACAAACAGCGACGGTGCACTAGTGACTGACAGCCAACACATTGCAAACCTCTTAAACAATTACTTTTCCTCGGTGTTTAATACTAACAGTCTTCCTCTCGCTACCACCAACACCAGTACTATTGTAAATCTCGAGCATGCATTGCCTAATTTTGAAATAACAACCGATGAAGTCCTTAAAGCTCTCCATTCACTTAAAACAAATAAAAGTCCTGGACCTGACAAAGTATATCCAACTCTGCTGAAAGAAACAAAGAGCGAAATACTCTCCTCCCTCACAACCGTATTCAATATGTCCTTGCGACAAGGCATCGTACCTTCAGATTGGAAAAAGGCTAACGTGACACCGATTTTCAAGAAAGGAGACAAAAAAGTACCTGGTAATTACAGGCCCATTAGTCTAACTTCGGTTGTGGGTAAGCTACTTGAGGGCATAATTAGAGACAAAATTGTGAATTACCTTGAAAGCCACTCATTGATTGGGGACTCACAACATGGCTTCCGAAACAAAAGATCCTGCCTATCAAACCTATTAACCTTTTATAACGACCTCTTCACTGTTTATGACGTAACCAAATCACTGGACGTAGTCTATCTTGATTTCAGAAAGCGTTTGATAAAGTCCCGCATCATAAATTACTTTACAAATTAAAGCAAATAGGTATTGACGGTCAAGTAAACCAATGGATCGCGAATTGGTTGAGCAACAGACAACAAAGAGTAGTGATTGACGGATTTAACTCAGAGTGGGCGCCTGTCACTAGTGGCGTCCCTCAGGGCTCGGTCCTTGGCCCAGTGCTCTTCATTATTTACATCAACGACGTGGATGTTGGACTCAATAACCGCATTAGTACATTTGCAGACGACACAAAGATTGGCAACTCGGTTCTCACTGACGAAGACAGGCAAAGCCTCCAAGAGGATTTGCACAAAATTTCAGCTTGGTCGGATAGATGGGAGATGCCCTTTAACGTAGACAAGTGCCAGGTCCTTCAAGTTGGAACGAGGAAGAAGTTCGAATACGAAATGCGCGGCGTTAAACTCAAAAGCGTTCAATGCGTCAACGACTTGGGGGTCAAAATCGCGTCAAACCTCAAATTCTCACAGCAATGCATCGATGCAGCAAATAAAGCGAACAGAATGTTGGGCTTCATTAAAAGAAACTTTGTATTCAAGAATAAAGATGTAATACTCCCGCTCTACAACAGTTTAGTCAGACCCCACTTGGAATATGCGGTACAGTTTTGGTCTCCCCACCATGCAAAGGATATTGCTAAATTAGAAGGTGTTCAGCGTCGGGCAACGAAAATGATCCCTTCCTTGCGCAACAAATCCTACGAAGAAAGGCTTTCTACCCTTAACATGTTCTCTCTTGAGAAACGTCGCCTCCGAGGAAAACTGATCGAATGTTTTAAAATACTTAATGGTTTCACGAATGTAGACAGATCAACATTGTTTATGATCGATGACACTTTGCGCACGAGGAACAATGGCGTAAAACTCAGATGTAGACAAGTAAATTCAGACTGCACCAAATTTTTCTTCACCAACGTTGTAGTGCGAGAATGGAATAAGCTTCCACCGTCAGTGGTCCAGTGTAACACGATTGACTCCTTCAAAAATAAGCTCGACCGTCACTTCCTTCAACTTAATATCAACTAGAGTAGAAATGCAACGTTTTGGAGTCTTCGGATTAATGTAAAATCACTTAGGTTTAAGGACAGACCACCAAGTCTGGACCATGGGGTCTGTGTGGTCTGATTTTCTATGTAAATCTATGTAAATCTCTCTCTCTCTCTCTCTCTCTCTCTCTCTCTCTCTCTCTCTCTCTCTCTCTCTCTCTCTCTCTCTCTCTCTCTCTCTCTCTCTCTCTCTCTCTCTTGCCACTTGCTGCATACGGACATTCCAGACCATATCAAAATCATACATGCTACTATGCTCATAACCATAGAAAATGTCAATGTAGAGTTGTTGATCCAAAATCATTGCATAGCACGCCAAATACTACTGCATTGACTAATTATATACAGTAGTAGAGAGCAGGAATGATAATTGTATCGTCTTTGCCTCTTTGGTATGTTAGCGGCGCATTACATACCTCACAACAAAAGTGGTAAAAGGCAACTTTACATCCTTCTTCATAATTTTAACACAGATGTCTTTAGTTTCAAGTTTAAGAAAATTCTTTAAAAATTATTTTTCAACTACTCCTTTTTGGACTATTCATACTCACACACTTGTTAATAAGAAGGCAACAATATAGTAATTTAATATATTTGTTACATAGAAACTTTATGACGTCATTCTCCAAGCCTTTGCTGCGTCGTGACTGGCTCGGTCTGGCTGACACATCTGACTGTTGATTGGCTGGTTTTGGGTATAGCACCGAGCCAGTTTTCAGTTCCGAATAATGCGTCCCGGGAAGAATTAGAAAAAGCAAGGTTTTGGCATTTTCTATTAATGAAGGAGTTTTTGGTAAGTCCGATAATAGATTTTGCACGATTCCGGGCAGAAATGTTATAATGGTTAGCGGGAGTAGCGGAAATATATCTATATATATATATATATATATATATATATATATATATATATATATATATATATATATATATATATATATATATATATATATATATATATATATATATATATATATATATATATATATATATATATATATATATATATATATATATATATATATATATATATATATATATATATATATATATATATATATATATATATTGCGCATAGGCTTCTTCTAGGTGAGTCCTGATGATCGGCCCAAGGCTTCTTCCCAGTGGGGCCTGATGGTCGGCCCAGCCCATTTTGGCGCAGGCGAGTGTTTATAGTGGCGCCATCTTGTGTTGGCTCATGCTGCCACCCGGAACTCATCTCTGATACTCTCTTTGGAGAGGTTATCTAGAGTCTGGGTTGATGGGTGGTCTTCAGGCCAGCATGTGGGTAGTCTTAGGCCACTCAGCGGTGACTGAAAAACCTCAGCTGTGCAGCGGCCAGGATTCGAACCCGAGTCCCTCCTGGAGCTCCTGAACACGGTACCGTCACGCTAAACGTTTAGCCACCGCCTCTCCAAATATATATATATATATATATATATATATATATATATATATATATATATATATATAAATATATATATATCTATATATATATATATATATATATATATATATATATATATATATATATCCTTAAATGCCTCAAAAACTCCACCTATCAACTCGACACAATCTTCCAAACACCTATCCCCTATTCTTCGACAACACTCAGCTGTCACCTTCTTCAAAACTAAACATCCTCGGTCTATCCTTAACTCAAAATCTCAACTGGAAACTTCATATCTCCTCTCTCGCTAAATCAGCTTCCTCGAGGTTGGGCGTTCTGTATCGTCTCCACCAGTTTTTCTCCCCCGCGCAGTTGCTATCCATATACAGGGGCCTTGTCCGCCTTCGTATGGAGTATGCATCTCACGTGTGGGGGGGCTCCACCCACACAGCTCTTCTGGACAGAGTGGAGGCTAAGGCTCTTCGTCTCATCAGCTCTCCTCCTCCTACTGATAGTCTTCTACCTCTTAAATTCCGCCGCGATGTTGCCTCTCTTTCTATCTTCTGTCGATATTTCCACGCTGACTGCTCTTCTGAACTTGCTAACTGCATGCCTCCCCCCTCCCATGTTGCACACCACTTTCTACTCATGCTCATCCCAATACTGTCCAAACCCCTTATGCAAGAGTTAACCAGCATCTTCACTCTTTCATCCCTCACGCTGGTAAACTCCGGAACAATCTTCCTTCATCTGTATTTCCTCCTGCCTACGACTTGAACTCTTTCAAGAGGTGGGTATCAGGACACCTCTCCTCCCGAATTTGACCTTGCTTTTGGCCACCTCTTATGATTCTTTTATGGGAGCAGCGATTAGTGGGCTTTTTTTAATTATTGTTTTTTGTATGCCCTTGAACTGCCTCCTTTGTTGTAAAAAAGAAAGAAAAAAAAAGAAAAAGAAAAAAAAAAAAAAATATATATATATATATATATATATATATATATATATATATATATATATATATATATATATATATATATATATATATATATATATATATATATATATATATATATATATATATATATATATATATATATATATATATATATATATATATATATATATATATATATATATATATATATATATATATATATATATATATATATATATATATATATATATATATATATATATATATATATATATATATATATATATATATATATATATATATATATATATGTGTGTGTGTGTGTGTGTGTGTGTGTGTGTGTATGTTTGTGTGTGTGTGTGTGTGTGTATATATATATATATATATATATATATATATATATATATATATATATATATATATATATATATATATATATATATATATATATATATATTTCTCACGTGTGAGTGGGCTGCACACACAGCACTCTTGGACTGAGTAGCGTCTAAGGCTCTTCGTCTCATTAACTCCCCTCCTCTTACAGAGTCTTCTTCCTTTTTAAAATAAATTGGAGACCTTGATTTTATTTTTCCCCATTGCTGCTTCCAAATCCTCATTGAACATTCTTCTTATAATACTATATTTTCTTCCTGGCACAAGTGTCAGACACACACCTCGCTAGAGCTGTTACTTCTGCTCGAACACTTGAAACAAATATACTATAATTAGGAGTTATAAATCTATAACTGTTGCCGCGGTATGGAGACATCCCATCGTTTATTTTTTATACATGAGGAGTTTTAAATATTTCTTTCTAAATGTTTTAGGGAATTTTTACATGTAAACTGTTATTTATAACTGAAATTACATACACTAAATTATCACAATTTTCTGTAATCATTCATAGGAGATACACCAAGTGTGCGAGCGTGTTTTTTCTTTTTTATGTCCAAGCCTAGGACACCTCTAGGCTTTTCTTGAGGGGCTTGGTGGTTGACCCGAGTCCATCTTGGCCCAGACAAGTGTTTATAGTGGCGAGATATATCCTTGGCTCATGCTGCTCCCCGGAGCTCATTTTTTATTTCCCTTTGACAGTTCCTCTAGAGGCCGGGTTGATAGGTGGTCTTCAGAACAGCATGTGGGTAGGCTTAGGGTACTCGGAGGTGACTGAAAAATCCTAGGTGGTAGCGGCGGATTCGAAACCACAAAATCCACGACGCGGCGAAACGCTGGACCAGCACGCTAACCACTCAGCCACCGCTTTCATTTGAGTGTGTGTGTGTGACTCACTCATGATATGATCACGTGTTGGGCTCGGGATATTAAGGCAGGACCCTCTAGGATAGTTTATTTTCACTGATCCATTAGCATAATTTGGATCTTATAAACAAGGTAAGCAACTTTCCGGTCCTTGTCTACAGAAAAAGATGAAGGTCTAGATAAGGTTTGAACTTCAATATGTTGAGATGGCAAAATGAAAGCTTTATCATGTCACTAAGCGAAAAAAAAAAAAAAAACGGAATACGTGTTTGTGTGATTTTGTGTACTACATGTATGTTACTTTTTTTTGTGTGTGTGTGCGTGAATGTTTGAATAGTTTTGTAATTTTCAATTATTCATATATAATTCATTTTATATAATTATTAACTCATACCTTTCTACATGTTCTGAGGGAGGCAAGGCAAGTGATAGGATTTTCTTTCGAATTCTTTTAATAAGATTCGGAGAAAAGCATCAGAGAGGTGGGATACTTTTGAATTAGTGCAAGTCGTCTGTGAAATTGATAGAAGGAAAAGTACCTTTATTGTGGTGTATCGACAGTAGTAACAAATGTACGGAAGTTGGCTCTGCGGGGGGGACTGGAAGTGGGGGTTGGGGGGGTCAGCGGGGGGGTTACGCCCCGCCCCGCCCCGAGCCCACGCAATCCTGTCGCATCCTGTCGTCGCATGATGTCGCCGCAGGGCCCTCTGCTGCCGCCGCCGCGCACATTTCGCGAGTCTTTTTTTTATTTTTTATATGAGCTAGATCGAAACATAGACGCGTTTTATCTACATGTTTACACAAATCGAATAAATTTTAAGACAATTATTGTTTTTTTCATCCATTTTTTGATAAAGGGCATACAAAACAAGTCAAACAAACTCAATGTTTATTGGAATTTGGTCAAATTATGATTACAGCTTCCTTCTCTTCCTCCTCCTCCTCTACCCCTGTAGAATTATCGGGATGACCGTAAGGTCGTAACTCCAAGGTGCTAAAGCAGTATCTTTTGTCCTGAACTACAGATATCCCTCTCTTGGGATATTTTACTGTACTCATTCGTCCATTACGCACTGTGAATCCCTGATAGCCAAAGGTAAATGTTTGCTTCTGGAATAGGACGTCTTTGTATCGCTGATGAGCAATTTGTTTTCTTTATGAGCTTTGGAACGCTCTTAGCTGAACTCAACCGGTCACCGTCTGCCAAGGGGATGGAGTAGCACTTTGGTCTTACACCTACAAATTCTGAGATGGTTCTTTCCCTCACTTCAGACTTGAGAAATCCGAGCTTTCCTTTGTTGTCTGTGTTGTACAAGGAATGTGAGGAGCTAAAGTTACTTGTGTCTATATAGCTTTTAAAGGGTTCCTGCGAGTACTCTGTTAATAGATCAGGAGTTTCAGTTTCTGCTATTAAGGAATCAGTGTCACAATACACTAGTTTCGCCCGATCCCCGTAATGAGCCTTCATGATACTGTAAAAGAAATCATATAGTCGCAGCTTGGACAGCTCTAGGACGTAGTAGCCAATGTAGTTTGGATGATTCGCCTGTGAATATTTCTTATGGCGAACTACAACTACATGACCATCATTGAGGGGTACAACGCGTTTAAAGTAAGGACTTCGGGCCAACTTCAAAAACTTTTCGCGGTTGATGACAATATCTATGTCTTCACTATATTTGGCCGCGTTCATCAGGAATCGACCAAAAATGCTGTTTGAAATACAATTGATTGCAGTTTTCTTGATAGGGCAAGTAGCACTTTTGCGGGCTTCTATGTTATCCTGAATGAAGTCCGCAAGAAAGTGCTTTTGCTTAAATATATAAATAGCATGCACTTTTTAACAACCCGGCCTAGTTGAATAAGCAGTTTAAGGAGGGACAGAGCAAACAGCATTTTCTCCTGAGCAACATGTGTTCCAATTTGTTTTATGTTCTTACACGGTACTGGACGGTTTTCTTCTTCATACCATTCGTGTGCGGCTGACGATATATCTCTATTGATGATATTGTGTCTTCTGATGGTCAGTGAGAGGTCATCCGTTTTCTCAATGACTTCACGTGAGACAGCCTCAGTATCGCACAGAATGAGGTATCCAAAATCGCCATCGGTTGCTTGATTGACCTAGCCCCCCTCCCGCTCAAAAACCAGTGCATTTCTGTCTCATCTAGTTTTCTCATATCTCCACATGGTAACTTATCTTGCATTACAGTGGGATAAAAACTGTTGAAGTCAAGATATGAAAGGAAAGTGTTTCTATCATGTTTTGGATTAAACTGAGGGTTCGTGTAGATGTTATTGGTGCGTACAAAACGACGCACAACACTTGTGTAGCCCCCACGCACATTTGTTTGAATGCAATGATATATGTGTGGGCTACTAAGCATCTCTAATTCCTGCTGTGTTTTTAACAGAAAAGAGTCATAGGCAAATCCTGGCAGGCTAACATAATTTACAATATCCAACCTCCACTGAGTTTTCAAAATACCTCTCCACTCTAGGAAGGCATCACATAGAAGGCCAGCATCCACTTTTACATAAAGCAACAAATAGTCCATCAGGCTCTGACACCCAGCTACTTTCCAAACATTCTGAGCATGTTTATAATCACTTTCGGAAAGTTCTGCTTCTTGAAGCGAATTGAAAAAATCTTCGCGGGATGGAAGACGTGTCTCAGAAAGTCGTTCCATCGAATCCATATAGTCATAACAAAAAACCTGCTTTCCCTTGATCAATAATGGTAACGCAGGTGCTGGCACATCTTTCAACATCTGTTGTGTGCATATGGGTTCGTTCCCATTGCTGATGAATTGATTCGCTAAAACCGCGAGTGAACCAGACATAAAGACATACGCGTCAGTAAATCTTAAGTCATTTATGATGACTTCATGGTATTTGTGAACTGAATGTTTTGGTCTTAGTTTGATTTTCAAAGTCAGGTAGCGTTAATTCACGCGGGATTAACGTCATGTCGTAATCCGCATTATGTGCAATGAGAGTGCGCTGCAATTTGTGATTTTTTTCATTTGAAGGTTGCATCTATTACAATAAGCTTCAATGTAATTGTTTCCTGATTTTTCATGGTCATGATGTTTTACTCCTTTACCTTTTAAAACTCGTATTTACAGAGAAGACAGTGAATTTGTTCATTGTGACGTGCCGTATCTTCATCGGTCATATTGATTTTATTGTAGCCTTTAGAAAATTTTAACTTCTTCCAGGAGTGTGGGTTCAGCTAATGTAAGTTCGTTCTATATTCAAAACAGTGTGAGTTCAGCTAATGTAAGTTCGTTCTATATTCAAAACAGTGTGAGTTCAGCTAATGTAAGTTCGTTCTTTATACAAAACAGTGTGAGTTCAGCTAATGTAAGTTCGTTCTATAATCAAAACAGTGTGAGTTCAGCTAATGTAAGTTCGTTCTATATACAAAACAGTGCGGGTTCAGCTAATGTAAGTTCGTTCTATATTCAAAACAGTGTG
Organism: Eriocheir sinensis; assembly: GCF_024679095.1. Taxonomy (NCBI): domain Eukaryota; kingdom Metazoa; phylum Arthropoda; class Malacostraca; order Decapoda; family Varunidae; genus Eriocheir; species Eriocheir sinensis. The sequence continues at coordinate 86,994 of NW_026111621.1, read as the reverse complement.
AGTTCAGCTAATGTAAGTTCGTTCTATATGCAAAACAGTGTGAGTTCAGCTAATGTAAGACCGTTCTATATACAAAACAGTGTGAGTTCAGCTAATGTAAGTTCGTTCTATATACAAAACAGTGTGAGTTCAGCTAATATAAGTTCGTTCTATATACAAAACAGTGTGAGTTCAGCTAATGTAAGTTCGTTCTATATACAAAACAGTGTGAGTTTAGCTAATGTAAATTCGTTCTATATACAAAACAGTGTGAGTTCAGCTAATGCAAGTTCGTTCTATTTACAAAACAGTGTGAGTTCAGCTAATGTAAGTTCGTTCTATATACAAAACAGTGTGGGTTCAGCTAAAATGGTTTACAGCATTACTTCCACAATAGGATCCGCTTTCTACTGTTTCTCCGTTTCTATTCACTATAATGTAAGCATACGCTATAGCAAAGTGATGTCTCTTTACACCCATTCGAAGAAGGCTTTACGAGAATACTCTCAAAGACATAGAATTTCGAGGGACAGTAGGAGGCAGTGGCGGGGTTGGCGTTAGAGGGACAGGAGGAAGCGGTGGCGGGGGTGGCGTGCGATGGACAGTAGGAGGCGTTGGCGGGGATGGCGTTCGATAGATAGGAGGAGACGGTGTCCGGGTTGGCGTGCGAGGGACAGGAGGAGGCGGTGGGGAGGTTGACGTTCGAAGAACAGGAGGAGGTGGTGGCGAGGTTGGCGTTCGAGGGCCAGGAGGAGGCGGTGGCGAGGTTGGCGTTAGAGGGACAGTAGGAGGCGGTGGAGAGGTTGGCGTGCGAGGGAGAGGAGGAGGCGGCGGCGGGGATGGCGTTCGGGGGACAGGAGGAGGCGGTGGCAGGGGTGGTGTGCGAGGGAGAGGATGAGGCGGTGGCGAGGGTGGCGTGCGATGGAAAGGAGGAGGCGGCGGCGGGGGTGTCGTGCTAGGGAAAGGATGAGGCGGAGGCGGGGGTGTCGCACGAGGGAAAGGAGGAGGCGGTGGCGAGGGTGGCGTGCGATGGAAAGGAGGAGGCGGCGGCGGGGGTGTCGTGCTAGGGAAAGGATGAGGCGGAGGCGGGGGTGTCGCACGAGGGAAAGGAGGAGGCGGCGGCGGGGTTGTCATGCGAGGGACAGGATGAGGCGGCCGCGTGGGTGGCGTTCGAAAGACAGGGAGGAGGCGGTGGCGGGGGTGGAGGACGTGAGTCAGGAAGAGTCGGTGGCAGGGGTGGCGTGCGAGTGACATGAGGAGGCGGCTGCGGCGATGGCGTGCGAGAGAAAGAAGGAGGAGGCGGTGGAGTGGGTGGTGTGCGAGGGACAGGAGGAGGCGTTGTCGGGAGTGGCGTGCGAGGGACAGGAGGAGACTGGCGGGGGTGGCGTGCGAGGGAAAGGAAGAGGAGGTGGCGGGGGTGGCGTGCGAGGGACAGAAGAAGGCGGTGGCGGGGGTTGCGTGCGAGGGAAAGGAAGATTCGGTGGCCGGGGTGGCGTGCGAGGGACAGAATGAGGCGGTGGCGGGGGTGGCGTGCAAGGGACAGAAAGGAACACAAAGAAAGAACAAACAACAGCAGACCTGCTGGTCCTTACGAGGTTGTTTGTGACAAGCTACACTAACTATCTAATCAAAGGTGGAAGATGAAGGATAGCAAAGGCGAAGGCGACTCCCCACCCCCCCTCCAGCCAAAGCTGGCAGGAAAAGAAAAAGAACCATGCAGCATGGAAAAACTGCATGGAATTTATGTAGGAAAGAGGAAAGAACTACCATTACTGCTACCACTAAGCGGGCGATAAAAGCGGACAAGGACACCAGTATTCGAAAGAACTTAACGTTATTACGACAATGAGTAATATCTTAGTTGCTGGTTGGATTCAAAACACTTGTCTAATCTATTCTTGAAGGCCGTAACTGTTGTACTATCAACGACATCAAAAGGTAGATTGAAGAAGAAGTGTTTAGCTTCGTGCGACGATAATCTTTTATCACTTATCTTCAAATTGTGATTTGTTCTTGTGCTCTTTGATCGATCAATTGTTAAGTAATCTTCCGCATTAATATCACTGAATCCTTTAAACATTTTATACACTTCTATTAGATCGCCTCGCATTCTTCATTTTGATAGGCTTCTTTAAGCCTTTGTTCATATGACAAATTTCTCAACCTAGGAATCATCTTTGTTACTCTTCGTTGGACCCGTTCCAACTTTTCTATGTCTTTTCTGTAGTAGGGAGACCAAAACTGTACACAGTACTCTAGACGGGGTCGAACCAACGAATTATACAGTTTTAATACTAATTTTTCCGATTTATTATTAAAGACTCGTCCGATGAAGCCAACCAATTTGTTTGCAGTTTTAACTACCTCTGAACAATGCTGACCGGGCTTTAAATCGCTTGATATAGTGATTCCAAGATCCTTTTCTTTACTTACTGCAGAAAGTTGTTGGCCATTCATTACGTACCGAACGCGATTGTTATTTTTTTCGGATGTGCAACACTTTACATTTGTCTACGTTGAATTTCATTTGCCATTGATTGGCCCAACGTGCAAGTCGACCTAGATCTGATTGTAAAGCTTCTTCGTCGAGTGTCGCAGTTACTTTACTAGCAATTTTTGTGTCATCAGCAAATTTTGATACTTTGCAAGTGAGCCCATCATCGATATCATTAACATAAATTAAGAAGAGCATGGGGCCAAGCACTGATCCTTGAGGTACGCCGCTTTTGACATCGAGCCAGTTAGATGTAACACCGTTTATAACTGCTCTCTGTTTCCGCTCAGAGAGCCAGTCCGCAAGCCAATTGTGAATGTTACCTGAGATACAGCGCGCCAGTAGTTTTCTGAGCAATCGTTGGTGGGGGACCTTATCAAATGCCTTTTGAAAATCCAGATATATGATATCATGCTTTCATCGAGCACCTCAAAAATATAATGAAAAAAATCAAGTAAGTTAGTCAAACACGAACGTTTACTACGGAAGCCATGTTGCGAATTATTTATTATATTATTTTCTTCGAAGAATTTCACCATATTGTCGCGAATGATAGTCTCCATTAACTTACAAACAATAGATGTCAGGCTAATTGGTCGATAATTTCCTGGATGAGACTTGTTCCCCTTTTTGAAAATTGGTGTGACATTTGCAAGTTTCCAATCCGACATAACTTTTCCAGCTGTTAAAGATTTATTGAATATGATGGAGAGCGGTTTACAAATTTGATTTTTGATTTCTTTTAAGACCTTAGGGGTAATTTTGTCTGGACCAGGAGCTTTGCTTACTTTAATCTTTACAGTTGTGCGTAAAATGTCACTTTCTACGATGAGCACGCCACTTAACATCTTTTCGGCCCTTCTAACCCCCGGCGGTTGAGGTGATAAACAATCTTCGTCGGTAAATACGGATGCGAAAAAGTTTTTTAGGATTGTAGCCATTTCATTTTCATCGTTCGTGGGAAAGAAGGAGTCGGCGGCGTGGGTGGCGTGCGAGGGACATTAAGAGGCGGTGGCGGGGGTGGCGTGCGAGGGACATTAAGAGGCGGTGGCGTGGGTGGCGTGCGAAGGACAGAAGGAGGCGGTGGCGTGGGTGGCGTGCGAGCGACAGGAAGAGGCGGTGGCGTGGGTGGCGTGCAAGGGACAGAAGGAGTCGGTGGCGTGGGTGGCGTGCGAGCGACAGAAAGAGGCGATGGCAGGGGTGGCCTGCGAGAGACAGGAGGAAGCGGTGGCGGGGGTGCCATGCGAGGGACAGTAGGAGGCGGTGGCGGGGGTGGCGTGGGAGGGACAGTAGGAGGCGGTGGCGGGGGTGGCGTGGGAGGGACAGGAAGAGGCAGTGTCGGGGGTGGAGTGCGATGGACAGGAAGAGGCATTGGCGGGGGTGGCGTGGGAGGAACAGGAGGAGGTGGTGGTCGTGTTTGCGTGCGAGGGACAGGAGGAAGCGGTGGCTGGGTTGGCGTCCGAGGGGCAGGAGGAGGCGATGGCGGGGGTGGCGTTCGAGGGATAGTAGGAGGCGGTGGCGTGGGTGGCGTGGGAGGGAAAGGATGAAGCGGTGGCAGGGTTGGCGTGCAAGGGACAGTATGAGGCTGTAGCGGGGTTGACGTTCGAGGGACAGTAGGAGGCGGTGGCGGTGGTGGCGTGCGAATGACAGGATTAGGTGGTGGAGGGGGTGACTTCCGAGGGACAGTAGGAGGCAGTTGCGGGGTTGGCGTTAGAGGGACAGGAGGAAGCGGTGGCGGGGGTGGCGCGCAAGGGACAGTAGAAGGCATTGGCGGGGATGGCGTTCGATAGATAGGAGGAGGCGATGTCCGGGTTGGCGTGCGAGGGACAGGAGGAGGCGATGGCGAGGTTGGCGTTCGAGGGACAGTAGGAGGTGGTGGCGAGGCTGGCGTGCGAGGGACAGGAGGAGGTGACGGCGGGGATGGCTTGTGGGGGACAGGAGGAGGCGGTGGCGGGGGTTTCGTGCGAGGGACAGGAGGAGGCGGTGGCGGGGGTGGCGTGCGAGGGACAGGAGGAGGCGGTGGCGGGGGTGGCGTGCGAGGGACAGGAAGATGTGGTGGCGTGGGTGACATTCGAGGGACAGGAGGAGGCGGTGGCGGGGGTTTCGTGCGAGGGACAGGAGGAGGCGGTGGCGGGGGTGGCGTGCGAGGGACAGGAAGATGTGGTGGCGTGGGTGACATTCGAGGGACAGGAGGAGGCGGTGGCGACGATGGCGTGCGAGGGAGAGTAGGAGGCGGTGGCGTGGGTTTCGTTCGAGGGACAGGAGGAGGCAGTTGCGTAGGTGGCGTGCGAGAGACAGGAGGAGGCGGTGACGTGGGTGGCGTGCGAGGAACAGGAGGAGGCGGTGGCGTGGGTGGTGTGTGAGGGACAGGAGGAGACGGTGGCTTGGGTGGCGTGCAAGGTACAGGAGGAGGCGGTGCCGTGTGTGGCGTGCGAGAGACAGGAGGAGGCGGTGGCTGGGGTCGCGTGCGAGGAACAGTAGGAGGCGGTGGCGGCGTTCGATATCTAGTAGGAGGTGGTGGCGGGGGTGGCTTGCGAGGGACAAGAGGATGCAATGGCAGGGTTGAGGTGCGAGGGACAGGAGGAGGCGGTTACGGTGGTGACGTTCGAGGGACAGTAGGAGGTGGTGGCGGGGGTGGCGTGCGAGGGAAAGGAGGAGGCGGTGGCGGGGATAACGTTCGAGGGAAAGGAGTAAGTGCTGTCATGGGTGTCGTGCGAGGGAAACGAGGAGGCGGCGGCGGGGGTGTCGTGCGAGGGAAAGGAGGAGGCGGCGACGGGGGTGTCGTGGGAGTGAAACGATGAGGCGGCGGCGGGGGTGTCGTGCGAGGGAAAGGAGGAGGCGGCGACGGGGGTGTCGTGGGAGTGAAACGATGAGGCGGCGGCGGGGGTGTCGTGCGAGGGACAGGAGGAGGCGGTGGCGGGGGTGTCGTGCGAGGGAAACGAGGAGGCGGCGGCGGGGGTGTCGTGCGAGGGAAAGGAGGAGGCGGTGGCGGGGGTGTCGTGCGAGGGAAAGGAGGAGGCGGCGGGGGTGTCGTGCGAGGGAAACGAGGAGGCGGCGGCGGGAGTGTCGTGCGAGGGAAAGGAGGAGGCGGCGGCGGGAGTGTCGTGCGAGGGAAACGAGGAGGCGGCGGCGGGGGTGTCGTGCGAGGGAAAGGAGGAGGCGGTGGCGGGGGTGTCGTGCGAGGGAAACGAGGAGGCGGCGGCGGGGGTGTCGTGCGAGGGAAACGAGGAGGCGGCGGCGGGGGTGTCGTGCGAGGGAAAGGAGGAGGCGGAGGCGGGTGAGTCGTGCGAGAGAAACTAGGAGGCGGCGGGGGTGTCGTGCGAGGGACACGAGGAGGCGGCGGCGTGCGAGGGAAAGGAGGATGCTGTGGCATGGGTGGCGTGCGAGGGAAACGAGGAGGCGGCGGCGGGGGTGTCGTGCGAGGGAAACGAGGAGGCGGCGGCGGGGGTGTCGTGCGAGGGAAAGGAGGAGGCGGTGGCGGGGGTGTCGTGCGAGGGAAACGAGGAGGCGGCGGCGGGGGTGTCGTGCGAGGGAAAGGAGGGGGCGGCGACGGGGGTGTCGTGGGAGTGAAACGATGAGGCGGCGGCGGCGGTGTCGTTCTAGGGAAAGGAGGAGGCGGCGGCGAAGGTGGCATGGAATGTACTTGAGGAGGCGGTGGCGGGTTTGCCGTCCGAGAAACAGGAAGAAGCGGTGACGGGGATGGCGTACGAAGGACAGGAGGAGGCGGTGGCCGGTGCGGCGGGCGAGGGACAGGAGGAGGCGGTGGCGGGGGTGGCGTACGAATGACTGAAGGAGGCGGTGGCGCGGTCGGCGTTCGAGAGACAGGAGGTGGCGGCGGCGATTGTCGCTGCGAAGGAAAATAGGAAGCGGTGGCGGGGTTGGCGTGCGAGGGACAGGAGGAGGCGGTGGCGGGGTTGGCTTGCGAGGGACAGGAGGAGGCGGTGGCGGGGGTGGCGTGCGAGGAACCATATGAGGCGATGGCGGGGTTAGCGTGCGAGGGAGAGAAGGAGGCGGCCGCGTGTGTCGCGTTCGAAAGACAGGAGGAGGCGGTGGCGGGGGTGGAGTGCGAGAGTCAGGAAGAGTCGGTGGCAGGGGTGGCGTACGAGGGACAGGAGGATGTGGTTGCGGGGATGGCTTGCGAGAGACAGGAGGAGTCGTTGGCGTTTGTGGTGTGCGAGGGACAGGAGGAGGCGTTGTCGGGAGTGGCGTGCGAGAGGCAGGAGGAGACTGTGGGGGGGGTGGCGTGCGAGGGAAAGGAAGAGGCGGTGGCGTGGGTGGCGTGCGAGGGACAGTAGGAAGCGGTGTTGGGGGTTTCGTGCAAGGGAGAGAAGGAGTCGGTGGCGGGGGTGGCGTGCGAGGGACAGGAAGAGGCGGTGGCGGGGGTGGCGTGCGAGGAACAATAGGAGGCGGAGGCGGGGCTAGCGTGGGAGCGACAGGAAGAGGCGGTGGCAGGGGTTGCGTGCTAGGGACAGGAGGGAGCGGTGGCGGGGGTGCAGTGCGAGGGACAGTAGGAGGCGGTGGGGGGGTGGCGTGGGAGGGACAGGAAGAGGCGGTGGCCGGATTGGCGTGCGAGGGACAGGAAGAGGCATTGGCGGGGGTGGCGTGGGAGGTACAGGAGGAAGCGGTGGCGAGAGTGGCGTGGGAGGAATAGGAGGAGGCGGTGGTCGGGTTGACGTGCGAGGGACAGGAGGAGGCGGTGGCCGGGTTGGCGTGCGAGGGGCAGGAGGAGGCGGTGGCGGGGCTGGCGCTCGAGGGACAGTAGGAGGCGGTGGCGTGGGTAGCGTGGGAGGGATAGGAGGAAGCGGTGGCGGGGTGGCGTGCGAGGGACAGTATGAGGCTGTAGTGGGGTTGACGTTCGAGGGAAAGTAGGAGGTGGTGGCGGGGTTTGCGTTAGAGGGACAGGAGGAAGCGGTGGCGGGGGTGGAGTGCGAGGGACAGTAGGGGGCTGTGGCGGGGACGGCGTTTGATAGATAGGAGGAGGCGGTGGCGAGTCTGGCGTTCGAGGGACAGGAGGAGGCGGTGGTGAGGTTGACGTTCGAGGGACAGCAGGAGGCGGTGGCGATGTTTGCGTTCGAGGGACAGGAGGAGGCGGTGGCGAGGTTGGCCTGCAGTAGACAGCAGAAGGCGGCGGCGGGGATGGAGTGCGGGGGACAGGAGGAGGCGGTGGCGTGGGTGGCGTACGAGGGACAGGAGGAGGCGGTAGCGATGGTGGCTTGCGAGGGAAAGGAGGAGTCGGTGGCGGGGTTTTCGTGCGAGGGACGGGAGGAGGCGGTGGCGGGGGTGGCGTGCGAGGGGCAGGAGGAGTCGGTGGCGGGGTTGGCGTGCGAGGGACAGGAGGAGGCGTTGGCGGGGGTGGCGTGCGAGAGACAGGAGGAGGCGGTGGCGGGGGTGGCGTGCGAGGGACATTAGGAGGCGGCTGCGTGGGTGGCGTGCGAGGGAAAGGAGGAGGCAGCGGCGGAGGTGGCGTGCGAGTGAAAGGAACTGGCGGTGGTGGTGGTGGCGTGCGAGGGAAAGAAGGAGGCAGCGGCGGGGGTGGCGTGCGAGGGAAAGGAGGGGGCGGTGGCGGAGGATCGTGCGAGGGAAAGGAGGAGGCAGCGGCGGGGGTGGCGTGGGAGGGAAAGGAAGAGGCGGTGGCGGGGATGGCGTGCGAGGGAAAAGAAGAGGCGGTGGCGTATGACCTTGATAGGGAAGGAGGAGGCAGCGACGGGGGTGGCGTGCGCTGGAAAGGAAGATGCGGTGGCGGAGGATCGTGTAAGGGAAAGGAGGAGGCGGTGGCGGGGGTGGCGTTCGAAAGAAAGCAGCAGACGGTGGCGTTGATGTTATGCCCTTAGCAGCTTAATGGCAGCTCCCGTTTTGCCTTTCGTTTTTACTGGCCTTGGGTTACATATATTCCCAGTAAGAAAATAATTGTGATATCAAATCCTATGTGTTGTTGGAAATTTACATCAAGCATGTCGAGACAGTTCCTAAATTATCATACAAAATTTAATTGGATTTTGAACTTTTTTCTTCTTCTTCTTCTTTTTCTTCTTCTTTCCCTTCTTGTCATTATTATTTTTGTTTCTTCTTGCTTCATCATTCTTCCTCTTTCTTTCTTCTTTGTCTTTTATTTCCCTTCTTCTCCCCTTATTCTTTTTCCCTTTTTATTTTCCTTTTCTTCTTTCCTTTTCTCTTTCCTTCTCCCTTCTTTCTTCTTTTCATTTCTTCATCTTATTCCTCCTCCTCCTCCTTCTCCTCCTCTTCTTCTTTTTCGTCACCTCCTCAGGTCGCAAAGTACCAGTTGACGCTGGGTGCCAGGGACTTGGGCACACCCAGCAACACTGCCATGGCTCAGGTCGTGATCCAGGTGGGCAACGTCAACGACAATACACCCAAGTTCACGCAAGACAACTATACCGTGGTCGTGCAGGTGAGGCGAGAGGGTAGTGGCGGCTACGTAGCACATCAAGTTCATTGTACAAGATCTTCCTTCTCTAAAGCCATACTGTTTGTCCGTCAATCTGTTCTCTCTCCAGATAATTCATCCATTTATCTTTAATCAACCTTTCACAGATCTTCACTACCACACTTGTCAAAGAGACCGGCCTGTAGTTCCCAGAGTCTTCCCGGCATCCTCCTTTACGAATTGGAATAATGTCTGCTCATTTCCAGTCTGCTGGGCAGCTTACCTTCTGCTAGAGAGCTGACTATGACACATTGGATCTTATCAGCTAATTCCTTACTGCACTCCTTTAAGACCGAGCCTGACACACCATCCGGTCCTAGTCCCTTCCTTACGTCCAGACCTTCCATTAATCCTTCTACCTCTTGTACTGAAACTTGACTTCCTTCCAGGTACTCCATACTTTCTTCTCTTCCATCGTGTCCATTAAAGTCACTCTCCCTTGTAAACACTGCCTGAAAAAAAAAACATTCACCCAGACTCTAGATTCTAGGATCAACGGTGAGCTCAGGGGGGCAGCATGAACCAATGCGAGATGGCACCACTATAAACACTTGCCTGCGCCACAATGGGATGGGGCCGACCATCAGGCCCCACCAAGAAAGCCTACCGGCGCCATAGGTGAAAACGTAAAAAAAGATAAATAAATAAGATAAAAACTTAAAAATCATAACTTCCACCATTGCTGCAGCATCCTCGTACTTTTCACCATCCACCTTAAGTTCATTTAGTTCTTCTTTGTTATTCAGCTTGCTATTGACATATCTATAAAATAATTTCAGCTGTGCTTTAAAATTTTCAAGTAGCCTACATTTCTCAAGTAGTTTCTCTGTTCCTCTCTTCATTCATTTCACTTTTTTTTTCTTTTTTTACATCAAAGGATACGGCTCAAGGGCAACAAAAAGAGTACAAAAAAAAGCCTGCTACTCGCCGCTCCCACAGAACAAAAAAGTAAAGAGTAGCCAAAAGAGAGGTCAATTTCGGGTGGAGAGGTGTCTTGATACGCTCTTCTTGAAAGAGGTCAACTCATAGGCAGGAGGAAATACAGACGAAGGAAGGCTGTTCCAGAGTTTACCAGTGAAGGGGATGAAAGAATGGAGATGCTGGTTAACTCTTGCATAAGGGGTTTGGATAGTATAAGGATGAGCATGAGTAGAAAGTCGTGTGCAGCAGGGCCGCCGGAGGGGGGAAGGCATGCAGTTAGCAAGTTCAGAAGAGCAGTCAGTATGAAAATAGCGATAGAAGATAGAAAGAGAAGCAACACGGCTGCGGAATTTATGAGGTAGAAGGCTGTCAGTAAGAGGAGGAGAGCTGATGAGACGAAGAGCCTTAGACTTTACTCTGTCCAGGAGAGCTGTGTGAGTGGAGCACCCCTACACGTGAGATGCATACTCCATACTTGTTTGTACTTCTGTCAAAGGTTCTGTCTTTTCCTTTTCTCCACCTGTTCCATGCTACATCTCTTTCTCTCTTTGCTTCACTTTCACTTTCACATCTTCTACTGAACCAAATTTTATGTCTAACTTCCCTCTTCCCCATTTTTGACAAGTATTGCCTTACTCCCTTATTGCAAGTCTCGAGTTAGGTCAGCCGCTTCATATCCACTGTTTCCGCTCCATAGAACTTACTCCAGTCCGCTTCTTCAAGTGCTTTCTCAACTGTGCAAAGTTCACCTTGCTGTAATTGTATCTCCCAGTTTTGTGGTCTTCTCCTCTCCTCACTTCTCTTCTTTCATTCATCATAAACTTAAGTACCATGTGATCACTTCGTCCAAGAGGTGTTTTGTACGACACTTTATCTACTATTTCAGACTCCTTTGTAAATCCTTGAGGGTTCATCACTCTCCTGAAACTTTGTGTTCTCCTTGATTCATTGTGTAAGAGTTTTGTTTATTGCCATCCTCAGCAGCGTATGTATCCCCATGACCCTAACCGCCCTCTGACGTCCACTCCTCCCAACACACCTCTTTGCAGTTGAAGTCCCCCATCAAGGTTAGGTTGTCACTTCCACTCATCATTTCCTCCATACCCTCACTTGTGTCTTTCATCATTCTCTCATATTTTTCATTACCCCAAGATCTCGTTTTTGGTGGAACACACACCACACCAAAGTCTCTGTTTCTGCTTCCTTCCCGGTGTACTCCAACTTTCGTCATTTCAGCATATCCCTTGCCATAGTTTACGCTGTCAACTCCCAGGTCCTTCTTAACCAACATCATCACTCCCCCTCCCTGCATTTCCCGTCTGTCTTTTCTCCACACATTGTACTTTCCTCCACCAATGTCTAGGGACACGACAGCATCGCCCAACTTTGTTTCAACTATTCCCATTATGTCCGGTTCGTTCTCCCTCCGGTAGTCATTTACTTCTGCCAGTGCCATTGTTAACCCATTCACAATGAATCATTGTGGATGCCACCTTTGGTTCATTTCCTCCCTCTCTGCTGGCCGTCTGTACCACGTCCTCAATCTTAACCCCTTGGATGCGGATTTCCTACCAGAAGACATCACCAAGCCTCAGGAGTGGAACAAAAAGTGGCTACTCCAATTTAGTGAAGAAAAATGTGAGGTCATGCATCTTGGGAGGGGAAATCCAGCATACCAATACCACATGGGAAACACTCCATTACCCACCACTGAGGCACAGAAAGACCTGGGAGCATATGTTACCAAGCTACCAGTGAAGGCGAAATCTGTGCCAATTGCAGCGGACGGGTTAAATCTGTGACTCTCCACCAAAACTTTTTTTTCTACGCCTCTGTCCTGCTCTCATTTTTTTGCTTGGCTTCTTCCCACAGTTCGTTGACTTTTGCCCTTTCTTCCTTGTTTAGGTCCTTCCTGATCCATACATCTTTGTAATCCTCTCTTTTAGAGTTCCCAAGTTCCTGCAAGCACTTCCTCTGCAGCCACCTGCAATCTGAACCTTACCTTAAAAGGTCGATGTCCTCCTTTTACATATTTGCCAATCCTCAGGAGTACTTCCTCTACCTTGTCTTTCAGACTGTGCCTTCATGCTGCACCTCCCTCACCAGCTCAACAGCTGCCTGCTTTTCATTCCTCTCTCTCTCTCTCTCATGTCGTATTGGCAGGACCTTCTCCTTCAGCCCAAAGACAACTACACTCTTCTTTTCAACAACGTCTCTCACCAGCCCAGTTTTCTGCCATCTGTGTGTGTGTGTGTGTGTGTGTGTGTGTGTGTGTGTGTGTGTGTGTGTGTGTGTGTGTGTGTGTTTACCTAGTTGTGATACACAGGCAATGAGCTACACTAGTGGAGTCCCATTTCTGAGTCTCAGTAGGTCAGATTTAGCTTTAAATTTGATTAAAAGTTTAGACTGAACAACCTCTTTGTCCAGGCTGATCCACTGTTCACTGCATCTATCGAAAGAATTGTATTTCTAGGGATTTTCCAATCATCTTTCATTTTCAACTGTATGCAACTACATATATACATGCATATCCGTATCCATATCCAGTGAACATTGAAGTGGTGCGTCTCAAGTGGTTCTTCTTTATTAGGAGAACCGACCTGTGGGCTACTCAGTGATCCGCCTCATGGCCACCGAGGCCGACGCTGACCCCAGCGGCGCTCCCTTCACTTGGGAGGTGATCAACCAGCCTGTTGAGAGTCGTGCCTTCACCCTGGCTGAGGCTGGCCACCAATAAACTGAACCACAAGGTAACACTCAATATTTTGAACACATTTAATCCAGTAAAACCATCAGGTGGTCTGAATGCTCAAGGAAGTATGCATTTTTAATTAAGCTCCACAGATAGTGAGAGTAATACATGAGTACCATTCTTCAGTCCCTGTTTCCTCTTCTACACCAGGTCCAGGATCAGTACGTGGTGCAGGTGCGAGTGTGGGACAGAGGCTCACCACCACTCCACGCTAACACCCAAGTTACCGTCAGCGTGGTGGAGGAGTCCCGCTTCCCGCCAACACTCTTCCCGCTTAAAACCGTGGTCATCAGTTTCCGGAGTGCCTTTCCCGGAGGCATCATTGGGCGGGTCACTGCACTGGACCAGGACCCTTACGACACCCTGCAGTACTCTGTGGCGCCCTACCCAGAGGAAGTCAGCTCCATCAAGTACTTTGACATTGACAGTGAGGACGGCACTCTGGTGGCACTGACGCCTCTTGATGCCGGTAACTACAGCGTCAACGTCAGTGTGTCGGACGGGAGGTATCACTGCACCGTGCAGGCTCCCATCGAGGTCTCCGTGGTCACTGAGGAAATGGTTGAAAATGCCGTCATCATTCACCTGGGTCCTCTGTCCTCCGATGAATTTCTCTCCAGGTATCAGAAATATTTCCTCAAAGCTATTGCCATAGAGCTGTCAGTTCAGGAGCATTATGTGGTCATGGTCAGCCTGCAGCCAGCCCTCGTACACTCACACTCTTTAGATAAAACAGATTACATTCCACAGCGATCCAAAAGAGACATACAGAGGAGTTTTGATGTTCTGATAGATGTGAGACTCTTTGAAATCTACATGACAAGAGAACATCTGCTGCTGAAGCTAAAAGAAAAGCAAGTTGACATAAAAGAGAAGTTTGGCTTGTCCTTCGTGGACATCATGGACATCATGGCCACGGGGACTGTGTGGATGTGGTGGAAATCAACGATGATGTGGCCATGCCCTTCAACACACAGCTGTCTAGTCTGGTTGCTCCGAGATTTACCCAGAAAGTTGGCTGTGTGTGTGACCAAGGGTATGGAGGCCACAACTGCACTAATTTAGTCAATGCCTGTGGGCACCGACCCTGTGCTGAGTATGAGGAGTGTGCACCCACCAACACCAGCAGCCGAGGCTACACGTGTCAGTGCCCTGCTGGCAGAGCAGGACCTTCGTGCCGAGTGGACCTGACAAAATGCCGCAGCCCTGCGTGCCACTACCCACTGAGGCCTCTCTCCTTCAGGGGAAAGAGCTATGCCCAGTACAGCATAGCTCAGCAAAGTGAGAGCAGCTCACTGATAATGAGTGCCTTCATACGCACCAGACACCCGGTGGGAACGCTGGTCTTTGCTGCCGGGGACGTGGACTACAGCGTGCTGGAGGTGGCCGGCGGACACGTGCAGTACCGCTGGGACTGTGGCAGCGGGGAGGGGCTGGTCAGGGTGTCCACGGTGAGGGTCGACAATGACAAGTGGCACTTCATCAACCTGACCAGAGACGGCACCATATCAACACTGAGCGTGGACGGCGAGGTGAGTTCAGGAGCGGCACCGGGTGCTAATGACATTCTGAACATGGATTCAAACTTCGTGTATCTCGGTGCTACCCTCAGCAGTGAACCAGAGTCAGGCATGTCTTCCTGTTCCCCAAGCAGCCTGGGATTTGTGGGTTGCCTCGATCAGATCATTATTGACGGCACCGAGCTTCCCGTGGCAATAACAGGGACGGCCTCCGGGGGCACGGTGCTCACGCGCCTGGCCAACGTGGAGCTCCAGTGTCCAGGCGTGCTGCCCCTGCCCGACGTGTGTGGCTCTTATCCTTGCCAGAACGCTGGGTTATGCATAGAAAATGAAGGTTCTTATAAGTGCAATTGCCCACCACGCTTTACCGGAGCACAGTGCCAGGTGGACACGGCTCCCTGCTCCTCCTCACCCTGTCTTAATGGAGGCAAATGTATTGTTGTTGGCCACACCTACAAGTGTCAATGTCCTTCAAAACTGAGTAGAAAACGTTGTGAATATGGCATTTTCTGCAACACAAACCCATGTCAGAATGGCGGTCGCTGTGAGGAGGGTGCTGATGGGCCTATATGCAAGTGCCAACACTTTACCGGTGCAATGTGCCAGCTGGACTTTGATGAGTGTACCCGCAACCCTTGCCAGAACGGGGGAACCTGCCTCAACTTCTTTGGTGGGTTCAAGTGCATATGTTCCTCCAATGTTACCGGTGAATGCTGCACAGAGGCCGTTAGGAAGGCTGAAGAGCCGTCCTCCTCCCTGAGCATCACCCTGGAGGAGCTGCTGTGCATCCTGGCCGTGTTCCTGGGGTGTGTGATGGCCGTGCTGCTGCTGGGGGCCTGGCAGCGGCGGTGGTGGAGGCACAAGCATCACCAGCAGGACAACCGCATCAAGCTCACGGACCACCACGTGAAGAACGACCTCAAGGCGAATGACGCACCCAAAAGAAACTCCAAAATTTGCAACGTGGAGGCAGACCAGGTAAGACAGATACTCCCACATGTTAGTTTTACCAGACTCACTTCTTTGGCATCAAGTTACAGGCTGCAATTTGAATGTTTTCTGTCCATATTTCATTTTGTGGATGTTGTTGAGCCTCTGTGTGTTAGGGCGTCAGCGTCTTAGATGTTTTGTTTCTTACAGACTTTTGAGTTGTTTTCTTTTTGTTGCCTTGGTGCCACACAGCAGGGGCCGCCGCTGCCCCCCCGCCCAGCCTCCTACACCCCCAGCGGCAACGACTCCGCCATTCTCAACACCCTCAAGCACCTGGCGGACCTGTCTGCCGCGGGCCACGAGAGTCTTGAGCTGGAGACACTCTCACGCTGCTCCCACGAGTTCCTCCACAGCCTTAACAAGCCCGTGGTCATGCAACCCAACCTCTCACCGCCGCCGCCCTCCAACAGTGACTCCGACTCTCTCCACAAGCCCTGGGACCACCACAACAACCTCAACGACTCCTACTTCATGCCCATCAAGGGTGAGTCAAATAGCTCTGTATTTTTTTTTTTTTACAACAAAGGAGGCACAGAACAAAAACAATAATAAAAAAAAAAGCCCGCTAAGCGCTGCTCCCATAAAAGAATCAGAAGAAGTGGCCAAAAGCAAGGTCAAATTCGAGAGGAGAATAGAGCAATATATGGAGCAGGGGGTCCCAACCATTGTTTACCCATGACCCCATTTTCCATGCCTCCCTTCAGTCATCTCCCCTCGCTGCTCAGGCTTCCACTATTACATTTTAGCGCCCACACTTTAAAAACTAGTTAATAAACTTGTATGTGGTACATTTGGCAGAAGTAAATAGCTGGAATAAAAAAGCACATTATAGAACACACCTCCCTTCAGTCATCTCCCCTCGCTGCTCAGGCTTCCACAATTACATTTTAGCGTCCACACTTTGAAAACTTGTTAATAAACTTGTATGTGGTATATTAGGCCGAGGTAAATAGCGGGAATAAAAAAGGACAGACAAGAACATATTGAGCCTCTAGTGAATTGAAGCCTAATGCAATGGATAGGATTTTACTGAGATTTTTTTCTTGGTTACCCTCTGTCTCCCAGTTGCCGAAAAATGAATAAATAAATAAATAAGAAAATAGAAAATAAATAAATATTGCCCAACAGAAAAGATCAAATTAGCACACTTGGGACGATTTACACCAAGTTGAGAACCCCTGATGAGTTTATACATACAAACATGCATAACCTAACATAACCTCAATACTCCTTAATGTAATCCTTTATCGTGTAATGTAGTTGTGAAGTTTTTTTCTTTTACATTATCTAGATGTTGTCTATATAGAGTACATGTAATTTGGATGTAAATAAATGTAAGAAAAAGGACCTCAAGAGAGTCTACTGGCACAACAGGCAGCATCTAAAAAAAAAAAAAAAAAAAAAAAAAGATTTGCCGGAGTCGGAGTTGCAACTTTAAAATTTCCCAGAGTTGGAGTTGCAACTTTAAAATTTCCCAGAGTTGGAGTTGCAACTTTAAAATTTCCCGGAGTTGGAGTCGCAACTTTAAAATTTCCCGGAGTTGGAGTCGCAACTTTAAAATTTCCCGGAGTTGGAGTCGCAACTTTAAAATTTCCCGGAGTCGGAGTCGGAACTTTAAAATTAACTCCGACTCCACACCCCTGATACTGAGGTTATTAAGACGTACAGTAAAAGTCTGCTCAGCCTTTTTGGAGGTGAGCAGCCCGGTGGTGGATGATCGATGTGCCAGACTGTTGCGTGGTACTTACATGTATGAGCTGTTAAAGGCTGTCACATAGAGAATTAACCGTTTGACTGTGGATTTCCTACAAGAAGACCTCACCAAGCTAAGGAATGGAACAAAAAGTGGCTGCTACAGTTCAATGAAGAAAAATGTAATGTCATGCACCTTGGGAGGGGAAGCATATCCATACCACATGGGAAACACTCCACTATCCACCACAGAGGCAGAGAAAGACCTGGGACTATATGTTACCAGTCTACCAATGAAGGGATATCCAGCACACCAATACCACATGGGAAACACTCCACTATCCACCGCAGAGGCAGAACACAACACAAAGGAAGAACAAACAACAGCAGACCTGCTGGTCCTTACGAGGTTTGCTGGTCCCTAAGAGGAGAAAGACCTGGGACTATATGTTACCAGTCTACCAATGAAGGGATATATAGCACACCAGTACCACATGGGAAACACTCCACTATCCACCACAGAGGCAGATAAAGACCTAGGACTATATATCACCATGCTACCAATGAAGGGATATTCAGCACACCAATACCACATGGGAAACACTCCACTATCCACCACAGAGGCAGAGCAAGACCTGGGACTATATGGTACTAGGCTACCAGTGAAGGGATATATATGTTACCAGGCAACCAGTGAGGGCAAAATCTGTGCCAATCGCAGCGGACAGGTTAAGACACCTCTCCACTTCAAATTGACCTCTCCTTTGGGCTCTCGTTCTGCTTGCATTTGTTGAAGCAGCGTATAGCAAGCTTCTTTGTTGCTCTTTTTGTTTTTTTTGCCCTTGAGCTGCCTCCCTTGTAAAATATAATCCTCTTGTCACCTGCTCCCTCTCTTCTGATGAGGTGCTGTACCGTGCTATGAGTTCTGAGGTGCTGTACGGTTTTGTATGGCAGGGTGGGAATGAATGAGTGCTGTGATGGAAGAGGAGGGGAAGGAGGGTATAAAAGAGGTGGCAGGAGAGGGAGGAACATTACTGATGGGAAGCAGCTGCCTGAATGAAGTGATTTTTGGCCTTAGGAAAGTCAGGCAAGGTTACTAGATTGCCCTTATTCACCCCTACAACCCATCTGAAAACTTCTAATAAAGCACGTCACAGTCTACTGCTTTCCGGAATATGTAAGTTAAGGGTTTTTAGTCACCCTGTACAAGTGAAGTGATTTTAGGCTTTCAATAAATCAGGGAAGGTTACTAAATTGCCCTTATTAATCCCTGTAACCCGTCTGAGAACTTCTAAAAAATAACCTCACAGTCTACGGCTTTCCAGTCTTGCCCTATATGAGTTAAGTGAATTAGGCTTTTGTTAAGTCAGGGAAGGTTACTAAATTGCCCTTATTAATCCCTATAACCCATCTAAAAACTTCTAATAAATCACCTCACAGTCTACGGCTTTCCGGAGAATATGTTAAGTTTTTTAGTCACCCCGTACGGCTCGTTTCTATGTCCTTGGATCACTTTAGTCTCTCCTCTGTACTAATTTAAGAGAACTGTATCCTCTCTGTAATAGGGGCACCAAAATTGAGCAGTCTTATCCAGGAAGGGTCTAACCAGTGGCAAATATACAACTAGGATTACTTCTGCACTGCCAGTTGCTGATGGCCATATAAATACAGCCCAAGACTAATTTGCATTGAGCTCTTTCGAGTGGAGAGTATCAAGACTCCTATCCACCCAAAATTGACCTCACTGCTGGCCTCTCGTTCTTTTTATTTTGTCGAAGCAGTGTATAGCAGGCCTTTTTGTTGCTGTTTTTGTTTTTTGACCTTGAGCTGCCTCCCCTGCTGTAAAAAAAAAAATTGTGTGGTTCAGGGCAGTAATACAGTGATTTAGGGGTTGAATGTCAGGGCTCACACATACCTAGAATGACCAAGACTTGTTTTATTTATTTGTTTTCATTATTTGTTTTCATTGTTTGTTTTAACTACTTGGAAGATCATTTTTCCTACACTTAACCTGGTAGCAGCGGGGATCATGTTTCTTAATGGTCCCTCCAAGCGAGAAAAATGAGAAAAAATCACCCCTCACACAAACCATTTCATAATATATATCAAAGCATTTGTGATCAGATTATGTATCTATTTTGGGAGGTTTATATCATGGCACAAATTTGGCCCGTCGCTGCTACACAGTAAAGCCACAAATTTGGCCCATCGCTACTACCGGGTTAAAATTATCAGCGTCTCCATGTTGAACTGCATCATCCATTTATGGGAACACTCGTACAGTGCATTTAGGTCGCCCTGTAATACCAGTGTCACTGATTAGTCGTCCTATTTATGTGTCATCCGCAAACTTCCTGATGTCATTGGTTGCACTACAATCAAGATCATTGATGTAAATAGTAAATAGCAATGGATCTAAAGCTAAACCTTGTGGGCTGCCATCAGTACATACACCCAGTCTGATTTATATGTGTTTACTTGAACTCTCTGCGTCTTGTCTCTTAGTCACCTCCAGATTCACCCCAAACCTTAACCATCTGACCCATGTGCTTTGACTTTATTTAAGTCTTGAATGCTCAACTTAAAGTGAGATATATAAACAACATCATAAATTTCATCCTTTCCTGCCCCTTCATGCACCTTTTTGAGAAGTATCATAAGGTTAATTAGATGAGATTTACCCTTCGTGAACCCATGCAGGAAGTCATTAATCTGATTGTATTTGTTTGGGTGGTCATGAATATTTCTAGCTGTAACACAAATAATTTCCCTACAACTGACTTTAAACCAGTTGGTGGTAAATAGACACAGCTGATGTATCCCCCTTTGTAAATATTGGTACAACATTGGCCTTTTCCCTAGTGCCAGTACTACCCCAGTGCTGGACGACTTCATAACCATAGTGGCCAGTGGTTTGGAAATGTCCAAGCCTCCACAGCAGCTCCCTTTCCATTGAAAATAAGTCTTGGCAGGGTCAGTCATTTCCCTCAGGGCACAACACTTGTTGGCCTCCCTGTGCTCTGTCTCACCAAGAGTTGTCTCTTACAGATAAATCCCAGTGAGCAGGGGTGACTTGTGGGGAGTGAGTCATAGGCCCATAGAGCAAAAGTTTGCATGCACAGGGAATGAAGGTAAAAAAAAAGCCTTGATTAATTTTCCTGTTTACTGAAGCAATAGCTAGTAGTTTGGCACACAGCCACTTTAGTGATGCCCAGCAGTCCTGCAAAGGTCTGCGTTACTGAAGGCATCAGCTCACCACCTCACCATTTACTGTTACCTCACAGCCCTAGAGCAGTAAAAGGAGCACAAGCAGCTTGATGCTTTAAGTATTTTCCCTTCTTCACTGCATGTGTATACACATCTGCTGTGGCAACCCTTCTAAGGGAATGCTGAGCAGTAGCTGCCAAAACATATATGGAAATATCATCATACTAATTTATATTTTCTATGTACTGCCATGTACACTGCAACACCATCATGCTTTCAATGGCAGCTATGCTTATTGCCCTGAGATCATCAGTGTTTGTCTCTACAGATTTCTACACACAACTTTTGACGAATCACCTAAGAAATTAAATGTTAAGTGTGATGTTGGGGGACCTCACTGCCTTATGAATGGGATGGCCAGGTCACCAATTTAGGAGTAATTTATTCAAAGGCTCGGGAAGAATTGGGGCCTTTTCCTTTTTTTCCCCTGTTGAGTGTCACCTCTCATTACTGGCCTGTGTTTATTTGTACTTGAGGCGTTGGGTGTGCACCAAATCGTGAGGACCAGAACTATATTATAACTTGCAATTTTTCTAACTCCCTATATCATAACTTGCAACTTTTATCTCTTTTTCCCTGTTGAGTGTCTCATCTCCTTACTGCACTATGTTTATGTGTATCTGAGGCGTCGGGAGTGCGTCAGATTGTGAGGACCAGAACCTCATGTGTCCTCGTTGTTCTTCAGATGTGGGCTGTGACCTGGTGACCAACCTCGGCGAGCCCCACACCTCCTCGGCCCGGAAGTCTCCATTTTCAGACGATTCTTCAGGTATGGCTTTCTTAACCCGGTAGCAGCGGGGATCAGGTTTCTTAATGGTCTCTCTAAGCAAAAAAAATGAGAAAAAATCATCCCTTACACAAACCATTTCATAATATATATCAAAGCATTTGTGATCAGATTATGAATCATCTATTTTGGGGGTTTATATCATGGCACAAATTTGGCCCGTCGCTGCTACACGGTAAAGCCACAAATTTAGCCCGTCGCTGCTACACGGTAAAGCCACAAATTTAGCCCGTCGCTGCTACACGGTAAAGCCACAAATTTAGCCCGTCGCTGCTACACGGTAAAGCCACAAATTTGGCCCGCCGCTGCTACACGGTAAAGCCACAAATTTAGCCCGTCCCTGCTACACGGTAAAGCCACAAATTTGGCCCGCCGCTGCTACACGGTAAAGCCACAAATTTGGCCCTTCACTGCTACCGGGTTAATGTAGCCCTTCCAGACCCCTGTATTTTATTTCTTAATTTATTTGATTAGCTTTCTTCTCAATAGGTTTTTCTTTCATCATTACTTTCCTTGCCATTATCATCATTACCATTATCATTATTGCCATTTTCCCATCTGTGCTCCTCTCCTGTTTGATCCTAATCCCCATCTTTATCCTCATTTCCCTTCCTTTCCCCTTTCCCTCCCCTCCACCTTTTCTCTCCTCTTCCTCCTCCTCCCTTTCCTGCTCCTCCTTCATCTCTTTCCTTTCCCTCCTTTCCCTCTCCTCCTACCTCTCCATTATCTCCTTCCTTTCCCTCCCTTCCTCCACTCCTCCCTCTCACTCCCCTCCTTATTCCCCCTTCCCTAACTTAGCTACTCCTCAAAAAGTATCTCTGCCGTGTTTCAGTTGTCATTTGCCATTTAAAAAATTGACTTCCCATTGATTTCTGAGAATTAAATAAGAAGTCAAGAAAAATATTAACTCGGCATTGATAACTTATGCAGATTAATGGATCTATTTTATTCAAGCTGTAAGGGAAGTCAATCTTCAGCATGAGAAAGGAGAAAAATAAATTGGTAGCTTATATATTTTACACACACACACACACACACACACACACACACACACACGGCATGGGGAGATAGATTTTTTAAACTGACTATGGAAAACTTAATGATGCAGTGGGTGACTGAAAATACAAGATACAAGAGTGATGACGACCAGCAAGAATTAACCTGGTGCTGACGAAGGGAGTGGACCTGTTAAATGAGTTAAGATAGGTGTGTCCCACGGGAAAAAGTGATCATGTAATAATAGAGCTGGAAACCGATGAGGAGAAACTACAGGAAAGTGGACATAGAAAAACTCAAGAAATATTACAAAAAACTGGACTGGGAAAAGTTAAAAAGAAGAAACGAAGTGCAGGAAAAGTATGATATTTTCATAGAGGCATATGAGACAGGAGTCAAAAAATGTCCCATTATATAAACCAATAGACAGAGGAAAGCAAGATTGGTTTAATGCAAAATGTGCAGGTGCAAAGAAAAAAAGGGACAAAGCGTGCAAAAGATTGAAAAGAACCAGAGGAATAAAGAAGACTTTAAGATAGCAAGAAATGAATATGTGAAAATAAGGAGGGAGGAAGAGAAAGGATATCAACACCATTACTCCCTCTCTCCGCCTCCTTTCCACCACTTCATCATTTTTTTTGTTTTTCATTCTCCAAAAAAAAAATCTTCTCTCCTCATTCCTTTTTTTCACTTCATTTCTTCTACCTTCATTCTTTCATCCTCCGTGATATTTCTCTTCACATATATCTGTTTGTATTTTGTATGTTTAATCTCCACAACCTATTTAGGATGGTTTCTGTTGTCATTTGGGATCTTAACTTAATCTTTAATGGCCTGTTCTTTCCTTCTTCATACCTTCCCAATCTTGTTATTTCATCTACGTCTTCCTCAGACTTTTCCTCTTCTTCAGTATTCAAATTTCTCAATACACTTTTCACCTTATTCTTCTCATAAATTTCCCTCTGAGTCTTCACTGTGTTTTTCTTCTTCTACACCAAACATTATGACACATTTTTTTCTTATCTGCCATGTCCCTCACCATTGTGTGTGTGTGTGTGTGTGTGTGTGTGTGTGTGTGTGTGTGTGTGTATATATATATATATATATATATATATATATATATATATATATATATATATATATATATATATATATACATATATATATATATATATATATATATATATATATATATATATATATATATCGTCCTATAGCTTTACTTTCTTGTCTATCTAAAGCTTTTGAATCAATCTTTAACCGGAAGATTCAAAAGCACCTTTCCACTTCTGACCTTCTATCTGATCGCCAGTATGGGTTCCGCAAGGGGCATTCTACTGGTGATCTCCTAGCCTTCTTAACTGACTCTTGGTCATCCTCTCTTAGCCGTTTCGGTGAAACCTTTGCTATTGCGCTGGACATATCAAAAGCTTTTGATAGGGTCTGGCACAAATCTTTGCTTTCCAAACTACCCTCCTACGATTTATATCCTTCTCTCTGTACCTTTATCTCCAGTTTCCTTTCTGACCGTTATATTTCTGCTGTGGTAGACAGTCACTGTTCTTCCCTTAAACCTATTAACATTGGTGTCCCACAGGGTTCTGTCCTATCTCCCACTCTCTTTCTGTTGTTCATTGATGATCTTTCGAAAACGAACTGCCCTATCCATTCCTACACCGATGATTCCACTCTGCATTACTCAACTTCTTTTAATAGAAGACCCACCCTACAGGAACTTAATGACTCAAGGCTGGAGGCTGCAGAACGCTTAGCCTCAGACCTTACTATTATTTCCGATTGGGGCAAGAGGAACCTGGTGTCCTTCAACGCCTCAAAAACACAGTTTCTCCACCTATCCACTCGACACAATCTTCCAAACAACTACCCCCTATTCTTTGACAACACCCAGCTATCACCTTCCTCAACACTAAACATCCTCGGTCTATCCTTAACTCAAAATCTCAACTGGAAATTTCATATCTCATCTCTTACTAAATCAGCTTCCTCGAGGTTGGGCGTTCTGTACCGTCTCCGCCAGTTCTTCTCCCCCGCACAGTTGCTGTCCATTTACAGGGGCCTTGTCCGCCCTCGTATGGAGTATGCATCTCATGTGTGGGGGTGGTCCACTCACGCAGCTCTCCTTGACAGAGTGGAATCAAAGGCTCTTCGTCTCATCAGCTCTCCTCCTCATACTGATAGTCTTCTACCTCTCAAATTACGCTGCCATGTTGCCCCTCTTTCTATCTTCTATAGATATTTTCATGCTGACTGCTCTTCTGAACTTGCTAACTGCATGCCTCCACCCCTCCCGCGGCCCCGCTGCACAAGACTTGCTACTCATGCTCATCCCTGTACTGTCCAAACCCCTTATGCAAGAGTTAACCAGCATCTTCACTCTTTCATCCCTCACGCTGGTAAAATCTGGAACAATCTTTCTTCATCTGTATTTCCTCCTGCCTATGACTTGAACTCTTTCAAGAGGATGGTATCAGGACACCTCTCCTCCCGAAATTGACCTCTGATTTCGAACACTCCTTTAACCTCTGTTCTGGAGCAGTAAGTAGCGGGGCATTTTTTTTTTTTTCATTACGCCCTTGCACTGTCTCCATAGCTGTAAAAAAAAATACAGATCAATTGGCCATTTATTGGAGCAATTATATAGTCTAAGTTCCCCATTCAGTACCCCGGGATCATGGTTCATCTAATTGATAAACTATTTTTTTTATCTTCAGCAGACCCAATACATAATGTATATTCACGCCACATTTAAATATATTTCTATGTAGCAGATCAATTTAAAAATGGGCTCTTAACTGATCCATGAAGGGCACTGCTTTTTGTGCAAAATTTGACACATTTTTTACCATTTACCTGAACTCTGCATCCTGTCGCTAAGCCACACCTTGATACATCAGTAAATTTTGCCATCACTATCATGGACTCATTTATCATTTTTTGTCTCTTCACACAGTTCCACACACCTGTGGGGAATAATGTAAGATAAGTAAAGCATAACTCAACACTTAATACTATTATGCGGAGAGCATAATTACTGATGGCATAACCTGTGATTATATTGTTACATACTTAGGTTGTGATGACTACGGTTTATACATATGAAATGCACATCAAGTGTGAATGTGTGGTTATTATTCTAGTTTGAACTGAATGATGTAGCAATGCAATTTTTCTGTAAAACTTATTTGCAGTATAGCCAAAATACCTCTTTGAATAATGAAAACAAAAAATTATTGGTACAAACTGGAATTTTTCTGATCACAAAAACATATGCTGTTGACAGGTTTGGTAAGTTTGAATGCAGTGCAACTTTATGTGAGCAGTAATGATCAACATTACATGAAATAAATAACAAAAATATAGAGGAAAAAGGTCACTCCTCCCCCTACAAAATCCTGCTTGCACCCAACTGAGTCATCACCCACCACAAAGCAGCCACTTCATAAACTAAGCTGACTTGACCAGTGAAAAGGTAACCCAAAATTTCTGCATTTTAGTATTGCCTTTAACAATCTCTAATCAGAATACTATTTTGTAAATTTATAAGTTTTTTGCACCTATTGTGTAGTGATCAGCTGCCTGGTGTGGAAAGCCCTCCAAACCCACCTAGCAAGTGTAGTGCTGCACCTCTTTGGCAGACTTAGTAGAAGGGTTGTTTCCCATCTGGCCTATTGCAGGTTTGATGCCTGGCCCCAGAACCATTCGTTTCAGGGCCGTAATTCTGGTAAATTCTGGGTGGGAACTAGAGGGCATCATAGGTTCATGAGTGTAGGGTGGTAGGGGGGTGAACAAAGCGAGCATGCACAGCTGGATGAATTTTTTGGGAAAATTAAGCATTTCTAGGAAAACATTGGGGGGCTATAGCCCCCCTAGCCCCACCAGAAAATATGGCCCTGTGTTTCCCCCTTTCTGGGTTTGTATCAATTTCTTGTGTGTTTCGTGACATGCGAGGTCATGTGAATGTACAGGAAAGTGAAATTCTGGCCAATACAAGTGGTGGCTAAAACTCTCCTGTGTTCTGTTGTGCCTCCCCTGTGTTGGGAACAGGATGATGGATGCCCACTCTCTCCAAAGGGTTCATGGCAAACAGAAGTTTTAGCAGGCAACACACCAATTGGTCTAATGGAAAAGGAGCCGTGTAGTGATCCGCCTGATGTGGAAAACCTCCCAAACCCACTTAGCCAGCAGGGTAGATACCTCTTTGGCCAACTTAGTGGAAGAGTGCTTCCCCGTCTATAGCTGGTTGTGGGTTCAAGCCCTGGTGCTGGAAAATTTGTTTCTCCCTCTTCAGGTCTGGCTAAATTTATCGTGCAGCTTGTGACACGCAGAGGTTGTGTGGATGTACAGGAAAGTGGAATTCTGAGCAGTACAATATCACGAATGTCTCATAATTCAACTTACTCATGTTTGTTTTGAAGGACTGTGGCCAGGTGTGAAAATCAAGGATGTTTTGAAGGACAGTGGCCAGGTGTGAAAATCAAGGATGTTTTGAAGGACAGTGGCCAGGTGTGAAAATCAAGGATGTTTTGAAGGACAGTGGCCAGGTGTGAAAATCAAGGATGTTTTGAAGGACTGTGGCCAGGTGTGAAAATCAAGGATGTTTTGAAGGACAGTGGCCAGGTGTGAAAATCAAGGATGTTTTGATGGAGAGTGGCCAGGTGTGAAAATCAAGGATGTTTTGAAGGACTGTGCCCAGGTGTGAAAATCAAGGATGCTTTGAAGGGCTGTGGCCAGGTGTGAAAATCAAGGATGTTTTGAAGGACAGTGGTCAGGTGTGAAAATCAAGGATGTCTTGAAGGACTGTGGCCAGGTGTAAAGGTCGAGGATTGCTAATTTTGGGAGCTATATACTCAGCCTATTATGATCATCCACCAGATGAGGATATGTGTTTTAGGAATATAGACCTAGATATTTTACATAAGCTTAGTTTTACTCACATCGGCAAGTGGCCTCATGTGTTCTACAAATCAAACATCAGGGGCATAGGCTGAGGGGTGCGTCACCTCGCCCACCCTACGACACACAAGGGTTTCTCCAGGCAAGTGTCCATGCAGGCCTCCTTACCATCCTAAGTATCCTACCTATCTTATGGCAGGATTTATCAACTTCCTCGAGCCATGAATTTTGTGAGTGTCCCCATAAAGTGGGGTAAGCCGATGGAACAGCTAACTTTACTTGGCTGGGAAGGGGCTGTATCATGCTGAGGAAACTGATTGATCAGCTAACGTGGCTTAGATGGGAAGGGGCTGTATCATGCTGAGGTAACTGATGGAACAGCTAACTTGGATGGGGGAGGGAGTCGTGTTAAGGGAAGTAAGTCGATAAAACAGCTATAGCTTGTCTGGGGTGAGAGTCATATCACACTCATTAAGTCAACTGAGTTTGTTTGAACTTATAAAGTTTTAACTCACCAGCTGCAGTTGCCAAAGAACAAGGGCACCACTGGCCATCCTGCATACCTTGTGACAGGCACTGAACAGACAGAGAGGCAATGAACACTTGGTGCCGGGGTGCCATCGAACCTGCCGGGAAAATGTAGAGTGAAACACACTACATCTATGCATTGATTTCTAATTTTCTATATATTTCAACCCAGGAATAATATAATCAAAGGACCAGTAACTGTGCCTCACCTCACCACGCGCTCCCCAACCTGCCACTACTGTACCACTATTACCCGGACAAAGTATAAGTAGGAACAAACTTTGATACGTATAGTTTCCACACTCGCTTATCTGATGTGCTATATAATTTTCAAGACTGAACACAAGTACCGAACACTGTTCATGGCACATCCTTCCAGCCCGTATAGCCACATGTTGCAGCTTTCCCGGATATCAACTTGCAGGTTGCCAGCAGTTTTTTTGCCCATCTGACCTTTTTCACTGTAAATTCTTGTCATGCTGCTAAATGGATGGGCCAACCAGGTGAGCCTGCTGTGCTATAAAATCCCACGCTTGAAGTTCATATTAGCAGTTAAAGTCCTTGTAGTACCTATATGTTTTTTTTCATTTTAGTAGCTTTTAGTACGCCAGGACAGCCGCAATGATGGCCCAAAGATGCATAAATAGTTTGGTATTATTAACGTGCAGATTTCCTCCTACTTACCCAACTTAATCTTTTCACAAGTCATACATGAATTCTATTACCTTCAAACCTCCTGGGAATCCCTGGGAAACAGTGAAAAGATCAAACAAATACTAAAATAGCCGTGATATGTTTGTGGGAACATGCATGTCCTTAGGTGGCTTAATAACCCACAGCATCCTGTGGCAGGCACAACTTACAACTCACCACAATAAAAACCCAATAAGAATGCTTCCACACATTGTTGCATTGGCCGCCTGTGGCCATGCAGTCTCCCACACATTTCATGGCTATTTCTAAACTTGTTTTGATCTTTACACTCTTTCCTACAATTTTCTGGGAGGTCTGAGATGTTAGTTTAATAAATGTATGACAACAGTAGAGCAATTGGTTGAGTAAAGGATGATATATTCCCATGTTGATAATACCAATCATACCCTGGAATAATAATACATAACTGGAATCACAGTAAGTTACACAATACCCTGCATTTTGTCAGCAGGAAATTTGTCAGATTGTGATAGCTTAGGTGTGAACACTGTTAGTAATGTAACATCACACACCCTAATACATAAATGATTCAATTCCAGGAGGCGGGCCACCAACAGAGCCATCCCTGACACCCACTCAAACCACAATCAAAAGCAGTCAAAGCAAAGCCTGCTCGGGATGGATAATATAACATTTGCTGGACAACCATCAAAGGATTGGGGGAGACTGGTGTTCATTAAAAAAAAAAGAGGAGTGACACATAGTTACTATAATCTACCTGACCTCTCTCTCTCTCCCTCATCATTCCTTTATCTGCTGCTGTATGTCATTCTGCTAACGTTGGTGGTTATGGCTGTTCAAGCAACTCCTCTTAAGGGTGCAACTGTAGATCTTCATTGTTGTGTGTTGTAGTATGCATACCACTATTATGATCTTAAGATAATTAAATCTATACAGATATTCTGAAATGCATTCAAAAGTTAATGAATGACATGAGGCAAAGAGAGAGATGCGTTGGGACTGATGTGGCAGAGTGACAAAGGTGAAAAAAAGGAGGAGGAAGTGGAGTGAGGGGTGCAAATAAGAAAGCTAGAGTAAGAATAAGGAAAAGTGGGCATCTTTCAATCGATGAGCATTGCAGGCATACGAGATTTCCAGCACTCAGTGTAGGGTCAAAGTTTTTCCTTACATTCAGACAAGTACCAAATAGTGGTAAGAGGGACTAGCAAAATTTGTGACTAGAAAGGTGCAGAATTTATTAACTAACACATCACAGATAGCCATAATAAGACACTCAATATTTTGATCTCTCTATCACAGCTCTGATGAAAACTGCATTGTGTTGGAGCCATCACCTGAGAAGTCCCATGGTGCTGGCCTTGTTGCTGCCGGGAGAGCAACGCTAGAAGAGCCCAAGCATCAGTGTTCTGGGGACGACCTGGAAGCTCTGTCTTCAATGTCTTTTGAACATTACTGCAGTCTGGATAAAGAAAACAGAGACATGACATTCATTTGTAAAGATGAAAACAATAATTTATATTGGGAAGTTATAATAAATAATGTGGGTAAAGAACAACAAAACCAAAGTGCAATAATTAGTCCATTATTAGTGTAATTAATATTTTATCATATAATGTTATGTTGTAAGATAAAACATATAAAATAGTAAGAAACTTGTTATTTATTGAATAAATATAAAAATTATGAAAACTTCATTAGTATTATTAATAATGGGAATTTTTGCTTGACATGATGGTGTAGGTATAAAGATACAATGAAGACAAATGGCGTATAATGCCAATACATGTCAAGGGTGAAAAACTTTGATCATGGTAATTGATTAACTGAAAAAGTTTGAGTGTGAAAAAGTTACTGACTTCAGTGAATATTAAATGAACAAAGTACCTGAAGTGAGTTGCAGCAAAGTGGTCCCTGAAGGTTCGTCCGTTGTCTTGTCCCCAAGCTGCTGGTGCTATTGCCCCAACATCATGATCTGGGGCAACATTTTGATTATCCAGATGCTCATCATCAAGAGGAATATTGCACCTCTTGCAAATGTTGTGCAGCAGTGCACATACATAGACAATCTGGCACACCTTCAGTGGTGGACTGACCCTTATTTCAGTGTGGAGAACTAGAAATCTTCGTTTCAGCTGGTCAATTCCCCTCTCCACAACATTCCTTGCCTTTGAGTGTGCTCTGTAATTAGAGAAATGGAAGCCACACTGTAAGGTTATTAGGATACTCAAACATTTCTAAGTGACACTTTTGTCTGGTCAAAGCATATATCCTACACTGAACTGTTTCAATCAACACTTGCAGTTACCTGTTCCCCAACCCCCCAAAATATTAATGAGATAATGAAATCATACCCAACCCATGGAGTAAACAGTTACACTATCCTTGCTTTACCTTGCAATATCCCCACAAGTATGTTGATTCTGCATAGCAAACAGTATGTGTAAACTTACATAGTGTAATTTGCTTGTGGTCCTGGCTAGGGATTAAGATAAGGTGTCAGCAGCCAAGGTTAACAGGGATGCCCATGGTCTCCTAGCAGTAAGCATCCACGTGGGATTATACCAGCGTCAGAACACCGCTTAATAGCCTAATTTATAATGTTGCACAGTCTTCATTTTCATGGGTACCAATGTCATGATAATATGTTGAAGACATTTTCCTACAATATTCTCTAAACCTATTTTGACCCTCAAGCAAAATGAAGCACGTTTACATGGCCTAAGTATTTTACTGAATTATTTTTCAATCAACATTAAGTCTTTCAATTAAATTAAATTAAATCAAATGTTATTGAACTCATTGATAACTTATCTTCCAATACCTTGGAATAGTACATAATTTTTTTTTGCAGCAACTACATCCTATAGTGTGTGTGTATGTGTGTGTGTGTGTGTGTGTACCCCACATAAGTACTTTGCACTAATTTTCTCTCCATATGCTAAAGTTTTCTGCAAGCAGGTAACGGAAAGGAACCAAAGGCACTGCATTGATGGAGCCCGGGTAGTGTGTCAGCCACGTGGCCCATGACAAGTATATCAAGGCTCATGACGTTCAGAAGGCAGCGTCCCTCCCTGCAGGCAAGGTTCAGACGATGAAGAGATATGTAGGTGAAAGACTTCCCCAACTGTTGCTGATAATGTTTTACAGCGATAAGTATTGTTAAATCCATCCATCACAGCAGCAACACTTAAAGAGAAGCAGACGTGTGAAGTCTCTCGATACCCTCTGAGCCCTGCCGCCTCTCAAGGTCGTCAGCAGCCCGCCTTGACACCCCTATATCACAGGCTGCATGGGTTACTGAGTGCCTATACTGAGACAGTGGCTGATCTTAAGGCTAATAATAATCTTCTGTCACCTTACGGCACATTCCAAAGGCTGGTGACCTAATAATTGTAAAGTATAAGGGCGTAATGGTGGGTTGGCGACACCAGTTGATGTAGACACAAACTGTCTCTTATTTACCTTCCCCGAGCTCGGTGGCTGCTGGCTCCCTGATAGCTGTTAGAGGAACTTGAACAGCGCCTCAGCCTCTGGGTACTGGCGTAGAAGTCATGTACCAGGTAAATTTACCAGCTGTATCTAAAGGCGAATCCCGAGGGAAGTGGAGCCGGCGGCGGGCAGGGGCACTGGTATTGGAAACAGGTCACTCTGGCCCCTCTGACCCCTGGTCACTCCGGCCTTCCATCCTGGTCACTCCGGCCCTGGTCATTCCGGCCTCCCACCTTGGCAACGCCGAACCCCCTAACAGTTTGAAATGAAATGTGTATTGGTAAAAATATTTGACAAGGTAAAATAAAACGTTACATAGGTGATGATATACTATATATATATATATATATATATATATATATATATATATATATATATATATATATATATATATATATATATATATATATATATATATATATATATATATATATACGATGTTTCGTCCCCCGAAGAAGTGTTACATCCCTCTCAAGAGACACAACCACTACAAACTAAGGAAACATAGAAGACGTGTCTCTAGCATTACAATATATACACTAAAATTGTGAAGGGAAATATGTTGTATATAGAATTAATATCAACCTTCCGTCATAAGAAAATGTGAAACACGTGATTATATTGCATCCACTAAAGTTGTCAAGGGAAAGATGTATAAAAAAATACATAATCAACCTTCCATCATATGTTAAAATAGTCAAGGGAAAGAAATACAATATAAAATCAACCACTTGTCTTTCACTCTGTTGGTCCAGTTAACTTCGCACATGCCCTGAGCAACTGTTGCGTTGTTATATCATGCTCTTCGTACTTTTTCCACAAAGAAAATATTTAGCCCTGTTGTGTGCGGTAAGTCCGCCTCTGGTACCTGGCAAGTTTGCCATCCTTTACCAGACTTGAATGTTGACATGTTCTGCTTCTCTATGGAGAACAGGGATAAGAACATAAATAGGTATGTGTGCTCCACCTGCTTTTCTATTAAGACGTCTGTGGTAGCTTTCGACATTATTGTTGGTCCTGATGTTTTGTCCATACATTGACCAGTCTCGCAGCGACCAGTGTCCACTCAACCAAGTTTATCGAACGTATGACATGAACTGTGAACATGGGCCATCAGGCGCTCTTGACTCAAGGTGACCGAAAGTCGTGTTAATGTGCTCCTCCGGGAGAAATGGGAGGGCCATGACCTGTTTGATAAAGGCCTTGGGCAGGGTGGTGACTTACGTATGGGACTGCCAGGCCCAAAGGCTGAACTTTTCTCCAAATCGCTTGGTTCCAGTGGAATGCACACCCCCGTATACATGAAGCTGGGAAAGTGGTTCGGACCGCTTGCCACACATGACAAACTTTTGTACTTTTCTTTGTGGGAGGAGGGAGCGATCACATTTAAACATATTCTTATAGTCCTTCTTTCTCCTACTACTCATCAAGACAAATGTCAAGGGGACCTGCTTCACATTTTTTGTTGTCCCCTTTCACAAATGCATGAATCCCCACTAGCTGCATGAAGGGCTGTCGTACAACTTTGAGAGTTGCATCCACATACCAAGTTTTGGCATTTTCAAGGAGCTTAAGCTGCTGTCTGGTTGCGAACACTATGTGGCGTGCATCATCCATTTCGATATCCCTCTGAAGGAAATCAGTTGGTATAAATTCAGTTTCTAGATTAAAATCCAGGGTTTTGGGCTCGGCGGGTCTTGCTTTTTGGCTTACGCGATTCGCGGTGCGAGCCAAGGAGTCAGGATTTGGACCAGCACTGTTGCTTCCTTCAACCTGAGCCATGGCATCATCTACAAGACTGGCAGCAGACTTGAAAATATTGCTCTTCTCTTTAGCCACGACTTTCACTTTGGTGGTGACTTTAGCCTTCACTGCTGCATCAGGCTGGGCTGGATGCACGTGAACACGTGATCCAGGGGTGAAAACAGAGCCATTCTGTGAGATTAAAGCTGGACACGAAAGGGCTTTGCTCTGTACACTACAGCGCCAAGTGCACTTAGCAGTTTCTTGGTGTCTTTTTCTTCCGAGACCCTTCTTGTTGTATGTGTATCATAGATAATCGACCAGAAGGGTTTTCCCACCTCTGGTTGCGCCTGCGATGAGTTCGTAGGTGACGCGGAGCTCCTCACCTTCACCAGGAACATCATGAACAGAGGCATCCTCAATCACATCTTCGTTGTGAAGATCTGGAAATCCTGGTCGTGTGCTAATGTCTGGGACAGGTGTATCATCAGCATCGTCAGTGTCCATAATGCAACTGGTAGTTGCATGCTCTCGGCAACAGGGCAGTCGGATAGAGCATAACCATCAGCTATCAGAAACAAAATAAGAATTTGTTTATAATTCCTGAAGATGTTACGAATTTTGTTTGTATATGTGTAATATGACTTTTCCAGGAAAGTTTTTCATCAACGTACACACGTCACCACCACCAGCACAACCACCAGCACAACGCGGCACTGCTCACCACACACGTCACTACCACCACCACCACCACCAGCACAACGCCGCACTGCTCACAACACACGTCACCACCACCACCACCAGCACAACGCCACACTGCTCACCACACATGTCACCACCACCGCCACCACCACCAGCACAACGCCACACTGCTCACCACACACGTCACCACCACCACCAGCACCACCAGCACAACGCCGCACTGCTCACCACACACGTCACCACCACCACCACCAGCACAACGCCACACTGCTCACCACACACGTCACCACCACCACCACCACCAGCATAACGCCACACTGCTCACCACACACGTCACCACCACCACCACCACCACCAGCACAACGCCGCACTGCTCACCACACACGTCACCACCACCACCACCAGCACAACGCCACACTGCTCACTGGGTAGGCGGTGGCCGAACTGGTAGCGTACTGGGCCCACATTCACCGCGTGATGGACGACGCGGGTTCGAATCCCCACGCAACCACTCGGATTTTTCAGTCACCGCCGAGTGGCTTAAAACTACCCACATGCTGTCCTGAAGACCACCCATCAACCCGGACTCTAGAGGAAGCCGTCCAAGCGAATCAAGAACGAGTTCCGGGGGGCAGCATGAGCCAATGCAAGATGGCGCCACTATAAACACTCGCCTGCGCCAGAACGGGCTGGACCGACCATCAGGCCCCACCTGGAAGAAGCCTTGGGCCGACCATCAGGCCCCACCAGGAAGATGCCTACCGGCGCAACAGGCAACGACGTAAAAAAAAAAAAAAAAAACATGTCACCACCACCAGCACAACGCCACACTGCTCACCACACACGTCACCACCACCACCACCAGCACAACGCCACACTGCTCACCACACACGTCACCACCACCACCACCAGCACAACGCCACACTGCTCACCACACACGTCACCACCACCACCACCACCAGCACAACGCCACACTGCTCACCACACACGTCACCACCACCACCACCACCAGCACAACGCCACACTGCTCACCACACACGTCACCACCACCACCACCACCAGCACAACGCCACACTGATCACCACACACGTCACCACCACCACCACCACCAACAACAACAGCACAACGCCACACTGCTCACCACACACGTCACCACCACCACCACCACCACCAGCACAACGCCACACTGCTCACCACACACGTCACCACCACCACCAGCACAACGCCACACTGCTCACCACACACGTCACCACCACCACCACCACCAGCACAACGCCACACTGCTCACCACACACGTCACCACCACCACCACCAGCACAACGCCACACTGCTCACCACACACGTCACCACCACCACCACAACGCCACACTGCTCACCACACACGTCACCACCACCACCACAACGCCACACTGCTCACCACACACGTCACCACCACCACCACCACCACCAGCACAACGCCACACTGCTCACCACACACGTCACCACCACCACCACCACCAGCACAGCGCCACACTGCTCACCACACATGTCACCACCACCACCACCACCAGCACAACGCCACAATGCTCTCCACATGTCACCACCACCACCACCACCAGCACAACGCCACACTGCTCACCACACAAGTCACCACCACCACCACCACCAGCACAACGCCACACTGCTCACCACACATGTCACCACCACCAGCACAACGCCACACTGCTCACCACACATGTCACCACCACCACCACCAGCACAACGCCACACTGCTCACCACACATGTCACCACCACCACCACCACCAGCACAACGCCACACTGCTCACCACACATGTCACCACCACCACCACCACCAGCACAACGCCACACTGCTCACCACACACGTCACCACCACCACCACCACCACCA
Organism: Eriocheir sinensis; assembly: GCF_024679095.1. Classification (NCBI taxonomy): domain Eukaryota; kingdom Metazoa; phylum Arthropoda; class Malacostraca; order Decapoda; family Varunidae; genus Eriocheir; species Eriocheir sinensis. The sequence continues at coordinate 51,212 of NW_026111621.1, read as the reverse complement.
TCTCAACGCCACACTGCTCACCACACACGTCACCACCACCACCAGCACAACGCCACACGGCTCACCACACAAATCAACTCCACCACCACCACCAGCACCACGCCACACTGCTCACCTCACATGTCACCACCACCACCACCACCAGCACAACGCCACACTGCTCACCACACACATCACCTCCACCACCACCACCAGCACAACGCCACACTGCTCACCACACACGTCACCTCCACTACCACCACCAGCACAACGCCACATTGCTCACCACACACATCACCACCACCACCACCACCAGCACAACGCCACACTGCTCACCACACACATCACCACCACCACCACCAGCACAACGCCACACTGCTCACCACACACATCACCACCACCACCACCACCAGCACAACACCACACTGCTCACCACACACATCAGCTCCACCACCACCACCACCAGCACAACGCCACACTGCTCACCACACACATCACCACCACCACCACCACCAGCACAACGCCACATTGCTCACCACACACATCACCACCACCACCACCACCAGCACAACACCACACTGCTCACCACACACATCACCTCCACCACCACCACCACCACCAGCACAATGCCACACTGCTCACCACACACATCACCTCCACCACCACCACCACCAGCACCAGCACAACGCCACACTGCTCACCACACACATCACCTCCACCACCACCACCAGCATAACGCCACATTGCTCATCACTTCCACCACCACCACCAGCACCAGCACAACGCCACACTGATCACCACACTCAGCACCTCCACCACCACCACCACCACCAGCATAACGCCACACTGCTCACCACACACATCACCTCCACCACCACCACCAGCATAACGCCACATTGCTCATCACTTCCACCACCACCACCAGCACCAGCACAACGCCACACTGCTACCCACACCCATCACCTCCACCACCACCACCAACACAACGCCACACTGCTCACCACACATCACCACCACCACCACCACCAGCACAACGCCACACTGCTTCTCACACACATCACCACCACCACCAGCACCAGCACAACGCCACACTGCCACACCACACACATCACCTCCTTCACCACCACCAGCACAACGCCACACTGCTTCTCACACACATCACCTCCACCACCACCACCAGCACAACGCCACACTGCTCACCACACACATCACCACCACCACCACCACCACCACCAGCACAACGCCACACTGCTCACCACACACATCACCACCACCACCAACACCACCAACACAACGCCACACTGCTCACCACACACATCACCTCCACCACCACCACCAGCACAACGCCACACTGTTTCACACACACATCACCTCCACCACCACCACCAGCACAACGCCACACTGCTCACCACACACATCACCACCACCACCACCACCAACACAACGCCACACTGCTCACCACACACATCACCTCCACCACCACCACCAGCAGAACGCCACACTGCTCACCACACACATCACCTCCACCACCACCACCAGCACAACGCCACACTGCTTCTCACACACATCACCTCCACCACCACCACCAGCACAACGCCACACTGCTCACCACCACCACCACCACCACCACCAGCACAACGCCACACTGCTCACCACACACATCACCACCACCACCACCACCAACACAACCCCACACTGCTCACCACACACATCACCTCCACCACCACCACCAGCACAACGCCACATTGCTCACCACACACATCACCTCCACCACCACCACCAGCACAACGCCACACTGCTCACCACACACATCACCTCCCTTACCACCACCAGCATAACACCACACTGCTCACCACACACATCACCTCCACCACCACCACCAGCACAACGCCACACTGCTTCTCACACACATCACCTCCACCACCACCACCAGCACAACGCCACTCTGCTCACCATACACATCACCTCCACCACCACCACCAGCATAACGCCACACTGCTCACCACACACATCACCTCCACCACCAGCACAACGCCACACTGCTCACCACGCGCCACACCTCCACCACCATCACTCCGCCGCATGTACTGCTCACCACACGTCACCTCCACTGCCACCAGATGTGACATTTAAAATAAAAACTAAATAAAGTTTTGGTCGTCATAGGAGTAGGTACCTGTGCTGCAGGTCAGTTAGTTCACTGCGGTTCAGCCGTCGATAATCCTTTATGTTTATTTAATGAAGAGATTTTCTATTCTCTTTTTCTATTACTCTCTCGGTCCCACACGTCCTCTGCGTGTATCGAAACACACGATAAATTAATCAAGATCAAGGGATTCGCCGGCTGCCTGGGACTGAACCCGCGACCAGCGTGACGGGAGAGCCACTCCTTACCGAGTCGGCCAAAGAGGTACCCCACTGGCTAAGTGGGTTACGGGAGGCTCGTTCATCAGGCATAGTCGCCGCACTACATTTATTCCTGAGTGACAAGTACGGTGCTGTCACTGGTTACATCTAGAGTCCTTTTATAGAGAGTCCCGACATAGGCGGCCCTGTGTATAAGGCTGCTGGGCGCCCCTTTTGGCCCTTCGAGCATCGCGCCAACTTTGAACTGAGGTAATAAAAACATAATTTTACCTATTTTGGAAGCGGATTCCGCTGCTTTTTATTGTAACAATGCCTTGCTGCCTAGCCTTCGGGTGTAGCAACATGCCACAGAGGGGATACAAAGCGTATAATTTAACTGCAAGGCCGCTGAGAAGACAGGGGTGTGCTAACAGTCAGTCGTCTTGGGAGGAAACCATCGGTTATGACAGCAAGACCCACACACTGCCATTGTGTGTGTCTTGCTGTCATAACCGCCCTCCCTTTGTACTGTCTATGGAAAATTGGAAATCATTGTGAGAGAGGCACAGCTACAAGGACTGAAACAATCGTTCACCCCAGGTCCAGACATCGAAGTTGATGAGGAAACTGTGGTCCTTATATGGCCCAAATCATTGGATGTGATCTCTCCCACAGGGCTCTAGCTGTTATTATAGACTCACAATGGGTATTTCACAGTCTCATAAACTGGACGTGTTACAAGAGTTTAATGAACAGAAGCTAGCTTTTGGTGAGCCATACCTGTCTTGGTAAAACTCTAGAATCCCACCCAACTCACTCTAAACGTTAACACATTATTTGTTTAGATTATATTTGCTAATCATCACTCTGGTAACCGTTTCCGTTATTATTACTTGTTTATAAGATTTTAAAATGCGGATAAATATTACTATTTCAGCGTTGATAGGTTAGATTACTATTTGTTCATGTGAACGGTCTTCAGCTAGAAACTCCTCTAGGTTGGGTTATAAGTCCATCTTTATTTAAAAGCCTAATGTGTAAGGTTGCATTTTCATTTTCATGGGTACCAATGTCATTATAATATGTTGAAGACATTTTCTTACAGTATTATCTATACCTATAGCTATTTTGACCCTCAAGCAAAATGAAACACGTTTACATGGCCTTAGTATTTTACTGTATTTTTTTTTAATCAACAATAAGTAATAAAATTAAATTAAATGTTATTGAATTGTAATCATTGATGACTTATCTTCACAATACCTTGGAATTGCACAGAACATTTATTGCAGCAATAGTGTGTGTGTGTGTGTGTGTGTGTGTGTGTGTGTGTGTGTGTGTGTTAACACAATAAAGAGAGCAGGACGGCGAGTAATGGAATCAGGGCCCCCTCCACCCCCAGATAATTAGTTTACACTAATTTTCTCTCCAAATGCTAAAGTTTACTGCAAGCAAGCAGGTAATGGAAAGGAAGCAAAGTGCCTATGCATTGATGGAGCTTGGGTAGTGTGTCAGCCACGTGGCCCATGACAAGTATATCAAGGCTCATGACGTTCAGGAGGCAGTGTCCCTCCCTGGAGGCATGGGTCAGGTGATGAAGGGATATGTAGGTAAGAGAAAGACTTCCCCAACTGCTGCCGATAATGTTTTACAGCAATATTTACATACAGCAATATCCCCTATTCTTTGACAACACTCAGCTATCACCTTCCTCAACACTAAACATCCTCGGTCTATCCTTAACTCAAAATCTCAACTGGAAACTTCATATCTCATCTCTTACTAAATCAGCTTCCTCGAGGCTGGGCGTTCTGAACCGTCTCCACCAGTTCTTCTCCCCAGCACAGTTGCTGTCCATTTACAGGGGCCTTGTCCGCCCTCGTATGGAGTATGTATCTCATGTGTAGGGGGGGTCCACTCACACAGCTCTCCTTGACAGAGTGGAATCAAAGGCTCTTCGTCTCATCAGCTCTCCTCCTCATACTGATAGTCTTCTACCTCTCAAATTCCGCCGCCATGTTGCCTCTCTTTCTATCTTCTATCGGTATTTTCATGCTCACTGCTCTTCTGAACTTGCTAACTGCATGCCTCCCCTCCTTCCGCGGCCCCGCTGCACACGACTTTCTACTCATGCTCATCCCTATACTGTCCAAAACCCTTATGCAAGAGTTAATCGGCATCTTCACTCTTTCATTCCTCACGCTGATAAACTCTGGAACAATCTTCCTTCATCTGTGTTTCCTCCTACCTACAACTTGAACGCTTTCAAGAGGAGGGCATCAGGACACCTCTCCTCCCGAAATTGACCTCTGATTTTGGACATTCCTTTAACCTCTGTTCGGGAGCAGTGAGTAGCGGGCCTTTTTTTTTTTTTTTTCTTTGCACCCTTGAGCTGTCTCAGCTGTAAAAAAAAAAAAAAAAAGTATTGTTAAATCCATCCATCACAGCAGCAACACTCAAAGAGAAGCACCCAGACTTGTGTGAAGTCTCTCAGTACCCTCTGAGTGCTGCCCCCGCTCAAGGTCGTCAGCAGCCCGCCGTGACACGCATATATCACAGGCTACGTGGGTTACTGAGTGCCTATACGGAGACAGTGGCTGATCGTAAATTCGTAAAGCTAATAATAATATCCTGTCACCTTCTTGCGGCACATTACAACGGCTGGTGACCAAATTATGGTAAAGTATAAGGGCGTAATGGTGGGTTGGCGACACCTGTTGATGTAGACACAAACTGTCTCTTATTTACTTTTCCAGAGCTCGTTGGCTGCTGGCTCCCTGCTGGCTGTTAGGGGAAGGTGTGCAGGTCTGACACAAGTGTGCTCATTGGACGACCCGTATGGATGTGAAACAGAAATACAAAGGAGAGCATGTGCTAGCGTTTAAAAAAGCACGGCGAAAACAGGGCCAATAATGGCGTCCAAATGATAGGTTGTCGGGACTCTCTCTATCAAGGGACTCTAGTTACATCCATCACACTGTAACGCGTGCTGACGAGGTCGAACCTCAGCAGCACAAAAAACGCAGGGAAACTCAGGCATGGCATGTTGTAAATCACAGAAATGGTGGGTGTCCTCAAATTGCAGAGACTTTTATACGCTATATTGCCTCGAAGCTTAAGCGCCTCGAAATACAAATCGAATCAAAATGTTTCGTGTAACAAAATATTTTGATTGTGATCTTAAATAGTAACTGTGAATCACCGAAGCTCTACTCATACGATCTCATCAATTCTTTCGTATCAAAATGCTTCGTGTATCACAAAAAAAAATTATTGTGAATATTAAACAATAACTGTGAGTCACCAAAGCTCTAATCACACGATCTCATTTTGGGTGCGGGCATAGTTTCGGCACCAAACTCATTGACTTTAAATATTGGCTCGACCACCTTAAGTTCAACTCTTCATTCAATAAGAAGTGATGGATAAACAACTTGCATCAGATTAAAACACCTAGGGTTCGTTCGTATTATGGTATCAGTTTCGAGGCCGGAGTGACCAAGGTGGGGGCCGGAGTGACCAAGGTTGAAGGGCGGAGTGACCAGAGCCGGAGTGACTGGAAAGCCTGGTATTCATACCGTGGGTGTTGGCTGGAGTACTGCTGCTGGTAGTGGTGGTGGTAGTCCCGTTGCTGCTGCTGGCGGTGGTCGTGTTGCTGCCGCTGCTGCTGGTCTCGTTGTCGCCGGAGGTTGGGCTTTCGGTATTTTGGTCCGTGTTTCCAACGGGGCCAACAGCTGGCGCCGAGGTTGCTGATGATGGCGATGTTCCCAACGGTAAAGAAGAGGCAACGTCCATCATATCCACAGTATGTTCAGCTCTTTGGGGAGCCGCTACACCCTCATAAAGAGACGAATCACCAGCCAGGCCAGTGTGGGAGACCGCACCAGTACTTGGGCCTCGTCCAGGCGAGGTGTCTTGCCTTTCATGGCGTCAATTGTGCTCACTCTCAGCTGGCTCGTCGTCGCTGGGCTGGATGGGGCAGGTTTGGGAGACCCTAGTAGGCACGAGTACGCGTGCTCACTTAGAAAGTGCCTCTTCTTCCGCTTGAAGCCGTGTTTAGGCATGGACAACCCAAACACAGCAGGGCGACAGGCGTCTCCACGCATCCGCGCAGACGTTAGGGGTGGGCAGGTACCGGTACCAGTACCGGTACAAACGGTACCAGCTAAACGGTACGCTACCGGTACTGGATTGCTCGGTACCGGTAGTAAATTGCTCGGATTTATTTATTGGATTTATTGATAATTCTTCATATCCGATTATTTTCTTTATTTAGGTTGCTAATAAATATTGTTATTGTTATTAGACTATGATCGAGGACATCCATAATAACTATACATGCTATTTTTTGTCGAAAAAATAAATAATCATTCAGAGAGAGAGAGAGAGAGAGAGAGAGAGAGAGAGAGAGAGAGAGAGAGAGAGAGAGAGAGAGAGTACAACAGAAGAAACATCCTAATTGAGGGCAGAAATAAATGAGATGAAAAAGACCAGTGTGTGTGTGTGTGTGTGTGTGTGTGTGTAACCCACAAACACACACACACACACACACACACACACACATAGTGGAATTTTTCTTCTTTCTCTCTTCTCTCTCTCTCTCTCTGAGCCCAAACCACATGGCGACGGGCGAGCGCCGAGCGTCACTAAGATCCAAACGGTACCGGTACTAGCGGCAATGCTCAGTGCCGAGTGATCATGAGTCTCCGCGGCACCAGGTACCGGTACCGGCTGCCGGCTGAATAAATTCTTCGCGGCACCAGGTACCGGTACCGGGTGCCGGCTGAATCGATTCTTCTCGGCACCCGGTACCGGTACCTGGTGCCGGGAAGACTCATGATCACTCGGCACTGAGCATTGCCGCTAGTACCGGTACCGTTTGGATCTTAGTGACGCTCGGCGCTCGCCCGTCGCCATGCGGTTTGGGCCCTGTAGAGACGCTTTAAGCCTAATTGAATGTTGTGCTCGCTGCTGAGTCACGGCCTCGCTGACCGTCTCCCCAAGTTCCCACCATTTTGTCCTGCTTTTCGTTTCCATCACAGCTCCCGTTTCCATTATTTTATTATTTTATTTATTTATTGGAGTTACTGGATAATTCTTCATGTCCGATTCTTTTTTTAGGTTGCTAATATATATTGTTATTGTTATTAGACTATGATCGAGTACTTCCATAATATCTATACATGCTATTTTTTTACCGAAAAAATAAATATTCACTTCATTCAGAGAGAGAGAGAGAGAGAGAGAGAGAGAGAGAGAGAGAGAGAGAGAGAGAGAGAGAGAGAGAGAGAGTTTTCTTTACAGGAAATTTATTTGGGAATTTCATCAGAAGTCATTAAGATAAAAAAAAAATACTCCTTTAAGTACCGGTACCTGTACCGGTTCTAATGCTATCTTAGTTTTCGGTACCGGTACTACCGGTACTCAAAATAACGGTACTTGCCCATCCCTAGCAGACGTACTGTAGGGGGTGGGCAGGTACCGGTACCAGTACCGGTACTAACGGTACCAGCTAAACGGTACGGTAACATTACCAGATTGCTCGGTACCGGTACCTGATTGCTCGGATTTATTTATTGGATTTATTGATAATTCTTCATGTCCGATACTTTTTTTGTTTAGGTTGCTAATAAATATTGTTATTGTTATTAGACTATGATCGAGTATATCCATATAACCATACATGCTATTTTTTTTTCGAAAAAATAAATATTCACATCATTCAGAGAGAGAGAGAGAGTGTGTACAACAGAAGAAACATCCTAATTGAGGGCAGAAATAAATGAGAGGAAAAAGACCACTGTATGTGTATATGTGTGTGCACATGTGTGTGTGTGTGTGTGTGTGTGTGTGTGTGTGAGACACACACACACACACACACACACACACACACACACACACATAGTGGACTTTTTTTCTCATTTAAGTGAATATTTATTTTTCGATAAAGATAGCATGTATAATAACAATATATATTAGCAACCCAAAAAAAGAATCGGACATGAAGAATTATCCAGTAGATCCGAAAAATAAATCAAACAATAAAATAATGGAAACGGGAGCTGTGATGGAAACGAAAAGCAGGACAAAATGGTGGGAACTTGGGGAGACGGTTAGCGAGGCAGTGACTCAGCAGCGAGCACAACATTCAAGGCTTAAAGCGTCTCCACAGGGCCCATATCGCATGGAAACGGGCGAGCGCCGAGCGTCACTAGGATCCAAACGGTACCGGCACAAGCGGTAATGCTCAGTGCCGAGTGATCATGAGGCTTCTCGGCACCAAGTACCGGTACCGGGTGTCGAGAAGAATCGATTCAGCCGGCACTGAGCATTACCACTAGTGCCGGTACCGTTTGGATCTTAGTGATGCTCGGTACGGGCCCTGTGGAGACGCTTTAAAGCCTTGAATGTTGTGCTCGCTGCTGAGTCACTGCCTCGCTGACCGTCTCCCCAAGTTCCCACCATTTTGTCCTGCTTTTCGTTTCCATCACAGCTCCCGTCTCCATTATTTTATTATTTTACTTATTTATTGACTTATTTATTGGAGTTACTGGATAATTCTTCATGTCCGATTCTTTTTTTGGGTTGCTAATATATATTGTTATTGTTATTAGACTATGATCGAGTACATCCATAAAAACTACACATGCTATTTTTTTACCGAAAAAATAAATGTTCACTTCATTCAGAGAGAGAGAGAGAGAGAGAGAGAGAGAGAGAGAGAGAGAGAGAGAGAGAGAGAGAGAGAGAGTTTTCTTTACAGGAAATTTATTTGGGAATTTCATCAGAAGTCATTAAGATAAAAAAAAAAAATACTCCTTTGGGTACCAGTACCGGTACCGGTAAAACAGTACCTGAGTTTTCGGTACCGGTACTACCGGTACTCAAATTAACGTACGGTACTTGCCCATCCCTACTGAATACTACTGAACCGTAGCTTTACACACAAGAATAGGTCAGGAAATTCCGCTGAGTCTGTGTTCAAAATTATTAATAGTTCCCAGTGGCAATTTTGGACTTCCAGGAGATATAGGAGAAAGTATTTAAATACCTCTTCCCCACCACACACAGTCTACTCCCTCATGTAATTACCCTGGGTCAATTCCTCTTCCTAACACACAAGCATATGTAAAAAAAATTCCGCTGAGTCTATCTTCAAAATTATTAATAGTTCCCAGTGGCGATTTTAGACTTTCAGGAGCCATAGGAGGGAAATTTTAAGTATTCTTCCTCTTGTATTTTTTCCGGAGTTAGTTCCTGTGGGTGATATAGTGACAGTGTAATGCGAAATTCTGCTGGTGATGAAAGTCCTTAAGCGGAGAGTTCAATATCAAACCCGTTTCTGGTTAATCTTTGGGACTTATCTATCACACCTTTTCCGTTTGGGGTACTGTAGTTTAGAGAGTTTTGTTTCCTGTTGTTATTTTTGTGTGTGATTTTACCCTTGACAACCTCCTCTGATGTAAGAAATAACTAAAGAATCAGACAAGCAATGGGTACTAACGCGTTGACTTGGACTAATCTATCACACTTTTCGGTTCGGGGTGCTGTAGCTTTTTTTTTTTTTTCCCCTGTTTGTTTTTGTGTGTTTTTGCCCTTGACAGCTTCCCCTGATGTAAGGAAGGAACTAAGGAATCGGATAGACAGAGGGGACTAAAGCGTTGACTCGGACTTAGGCTATCTATCAGTTATCCTTAAAGATGTATAGAAAGTAATCCTAGAGCAGTATCGTTAGGCGTTGAGGCTCTGATGATAAAGGGGACAGGATATCCTACGTTCCTGAAGGACTCTACGCTAGTACTTGTCTCCATCAAAACTTTTAAGGATTGCTTCTATTTTATTTGCAGCATAATTCTGAACAGCTGGTACACACATATTGCGAGCTGAACATACATAGAATTTGGAAAGTCAAAATTCATGTCTGCTGAAATGTTAAGTTTTCTGTAATCTCTCTATTTACGTTTGTGCTTTTTTTTTTTTTCTTTCCAGAAGGGTGCTCTGGCATCAAGCCCAAGAAGAAGGAGAATTGAATACTCTGCAGAGGATCAGCGTGCACGGCGCAGGTGCAGGAAGTCCGTGCATGAAGGTGAGGCGGGTCAGGTCAAGGGCAGGGCAGGGCAGGGTCGTGCAGGCGGTGGCGGTGGCTCAGGGTCAGTTTCACCCCTCAGATTGAGGCTAAGGGAAGAGAGGGCGGGAATCACTCAAAAGTAGGTAACTAGTATGAACACACACACACACACACACACACACACACACACACACACACACACACACAGACACACACACACACACACTCATTTGTGAAGATTTTATTTTTAACTGGGCTTATGATGATATTAGTAGCCTCATTGACATCCAACAATTTGGCAACATGAAGCACTCCTCCAACCCTCATTGCCTGGTCAGCTTTCTAGATTTCATACACAGCCACCTGGACAAACGAGACACCTCCCTTGCCCTTGCTTTTGTCGACTTCAGGAAAGCTTTTGATCTTGTAGATCACACTGTTGTCATTACTAAGGCCATTGAGCTGGGGCTTCACCCTAATTTAATATCGTGGCTGACTGATTTCCTCAGCGCACGCCAGCAAATAGTTCGCTCCCAGGGCTCGGTCTCCACTCCTCTTGAGCTGACGTGTATCGTCCCGCAAGGCACCAAAATGGGTCCGCTTTTCTTCTTGGTGCTCATTAACAACGCCCTCATGGACACACCGCATCGCTGGGAATATGTTGACGACAGCACCTTGGGCGTCCCCGTCAACAACAGGGATCCTGACTATGCACCTCTTCAAGCGTCGCTCGACAACCTTCAGGCATGGACGGTTGACAACAGTGCCACTATCAACCACACCAAGACCATGGTGATGCACGTTTGCACGTCCAAGAGAGATGTGCCACCTCCGCTGCTGTCTATTGGCTCACACCACCTCCAGGTTGTCCAGTCCACCAAACTACTAGGCATCGCTGTGGACTACCAGCTCAACTGGAAGCTCCACGTCTCCAACACCGTCAGAGCAGCCTCCTACAAGCTGTACATGCTGCGTAGACTCAGGACGCTGGGGGCACCAGCTGCTGAGCTGTGCAGTATTTATTCATCATTCATATTGCCAAAGCTAATGTATGCCTCCCCGGCGTGGTCTTCGTCCCTTACCCTCACCCAACAACAGCAGCTTGAGAGGGTTCAAAAGAGAGCATTCAGGGTCATTTTAGGCCCTCACTACCGCACCTACGACAATGCCCTGGCCACTCTGAGTCTCCCGAGGCTCTCTGACAGGCACCATGACGCCCTCAGAAAATTCGGAATCTCCCTGCTTCACCATCCTCGCCATCGCCACCTTCTGCCTCCCGACGCGCCTCCTCCCACCCGCTTCACCAGACACCACAACAAACTCAACCCCTTCAGAGCGCCGCGTACCGACCGTTACAAACGTAGCACAGTGCCCGCGATGGTGCGGATGATAAACAATGCCCAGTGACAGTCATACCCAAAGGGCCGCGGTGGAGTTTAGCACCTCGCCGCTACCCCTCTAAGTTCCCCCTTCACACCACCCTCCCTCTCCCTTATGTCTCTATTTTTAGCTCTCCCAAACAACCCCCCACCCTCTCCCTCCCTCTAGTGTAGCCTATTTACTATTAGTTTCTTGTATTTTTAATTTGTACATTTTCAGCCTGACGGCTGCCTTACATTAATAAACCTAATATTATTATTAATATTATTATTATTATTATTATTATTACACACACACACACACACACACACACACACACACACACACACACACACGACTACTCACCCTTAGAACACAGCAGATGCAGTTATCAGTGCCGCAATTGCCTTCCATAAAATGACGATATCCCTCGGGACATAGATCTGTGGAAAGTATTCCAGTCGGTATGCATATTGTATATCATTATTAATCTGGGGATGTTCAATTAAGAACAAGGGAATGTTAGTGGTAATTCGGATTTAGTAAGGTAAGCATTAGATAAGCAAAGTTAATTTAAAGCACAGTGAAGAAGGATTCGATCGTCTGATGAGTTGATGACCAGGGCAAACTTAGCTTGGAGAGTTTGAATTCGCCGGGGCGCCTCTTTGCAATCAGCCACCAACGAGGGCACACCTTCAGACCTGCGCTCCTACTTTGTTATTATCTTGAGAAGCATATTGAACAGAAAGGCCAAAAGCAAACAAAAATTACCAGTCCCAGTCCCTTAACCAGAAGGCAGCCCTTAAAACGCACGTCGTATCCCATCAGTCATCTTGCCTGGGACTTGAGCGACTCATACCTCAACCCACATCTCCCTACGCTCGGAAAATCTGCAGAGCTAATTGCATGATTAGTGCTGTACAATTATATGCCTTAGCCTGAGGTATAGGAACTAGGGAGTTCAACAGACATAACACACCGTGAGGAAAGTATGTCGGTCCAGATACGTGAGTTGGGTTGACGCATATCCCATTCTTACGGGCACACGAATCGTCTGGCTCACAGGTCTTGCAACACGTGCAGAAACCACAGTTATCATCTGTTATGTATTCATTTCCACCGTCGCACACATCAGCACTAAAAACGCATTCCCCCGGGTTGGGGCCATCAAGACAGGGGCCGATTTGAGTGCACTGTTGAGGGGAGAAAGTTGGGGGGAAGGGGAGTTAAGCAAGTAGAGAACGGAAGGGAAGGTACTGAGCTAGGAATAGACAAGGGCAATTATTGTCAGTCCATACAAAGCAAATCTTGAAAGCCATCCACAATTTATCATATTCGTAAGTCTTTTATCAACAAGTTTCTCTAAGCTCTGAGAAGCTCTGTCGTATTCCCACCACCAAGACTGTTTATTAAATCATTCTCCTGTTTGTTTATGACCCAGTCTTTGCTGATTTCATTCTCAGCCAACAAAATAGCACACCAAAGTTATTCAATATTTCCGAGATCGATTGCTCTAGGCTTATAATTATATTTATCAATTGTTGAATATATAGGTGAGAGAGAAAAAACTACATTGCCTTGTATATCACCAGGGAGAGTATACCATGAAACAACTTTGGGTGTATCTTTTAGAATAAAAGTATCCTTGACATCCCGCCTTGCATTTGGAAAAAGTAATGGTTGATAACAGTAGATGTAGACAGTGTCCCGCTTCAAATACCGTCAAAACTGAACTCTGAACTGAAAAAAGCCTAGTTATGTAATATAAGCAAAGTTAAAGTGCGTGACTCCTACGGGCGCCAGCGTGCTGGCGTTATATATAGGCTACTTACTGTTCTAAGTTCGGATTGACAGACGTCCACAGCCAGCAGTGTCAGTAGTCCTACTATAACCACCAGCACAGACGCTCCTGATGGGGCGTGTTGGGCGGGCAAGACTGTGATAAGTCCTCAGGCTCAGCGCTTACCTTGCTGATCACACCTTTTGCTTTCCAACTTATTTTGTGTGTGTGTGTGTAGGCACTTGCGGCCTCACCTGGTGTCGGTGATCTTTGCGGTGACAGGAAACAGACAGACAGAGCTGGTGGTCGTGCTGCAGGGCGGGCGTGGTCGTGGCGGAGTCGCAGGCTGCAGCAGCAGTGTGGCTGTTATGGCGGAGTCGCCCTTTAAATACCTGCACGTGGGGCGGAGCGCGGCGCGGCGCGGCCACCTGCAGGCTGCCTCACAAGTGTGTGGGCTTTTTTCTTCTATATTTATTTAGGTATTCATTTATATTATTCCCATTTCATTTATATTCATTTTCCTTGTTATCATTTTATATTATTTTATTATATGTACTTTTTTGTGTTGAGTCAAAACAAACTTGGCAACTTATACTAAAGCTGCGCGTGGCCTCGGTGTTCATCTCCGTCACACTGGCCAATAAGCATGGCGGGTAGTAACCCATTACCCCGTGAAAGGGCCATTGTGACATCCGGGTTCGAACAGTTTAGCTCCCCAGGTTTCCTCAGGTATACTCATTTATCGGCCAGGACGAAAGGGCAGCCACTAAGTGAAAGCAGCCAAAATCATTGTAAATTGGCGGATTGGCTTGGCCCACGTTGTCAAAGACTCGCTCATCAAGAGTGCATGACGCTGTCGCCATTTGTGCGAAGGACAATGATCAGTGTCTTCCAGTCGCTCGTGCCCGCTGTCTTACTCCATGGCTACGAGACATCGAATGTTTGATGCCTTCAGGCAGGAAACTTTACATCTCCTCTCTCACTAAATCAGCTTCCTCGAGGTTGGGCGTTCTGTATCGTCTCCGCCAGTTCTGCTCCTCCGCAAAGATGCTTTCCATTTATAGGGGCCTTGTCCGCCCTCGTATGAAGTATGCATCTCACGTGTGGGGGGGCCCATGCACTCACACAGCTCATCTGGACAGAGTGGAGTCTAAGGCTTTTCGTCTCATCAGCTTTCCTCCTCATACTGATAGTCTTCTACCGCTAAAATTCCGTCGCCATGTTGCCTCTCTTTCTATCTTCTATCGATATTTTCACGCTGACTACTCTTCTGAACTTGCTAACTGCATGCCTACCCCCCCTCCCGCGGCCCCGCTGCACTCGAGTTTCTACTCATGCTCATCCCTATACTGTCCAAACCCCTTATGCAAGAGTTAACCAGCATCTTCACTCTTTCATCCCTTACACTGGTAAACTCTGGGACAGCCTTCCTTCGTCTGTATTTCCTCCTGCCTATGACTTGTCCTCTTTCAAGACGAGTGTATCAAGACACCTCTCCACCCGAATTTGACCTCTCTTTTGGCCACTCTATACTACTTTCCGTTGTGGGAGCGGCAAATAGCGGGCTTTTTTTATACACTGTTTTTGATTAATTCATATGCATAAGTTTTTATTATATCACAATTCTGTTGCACACAGTGTAAGATAACAAAGTGGTATAAAATTAGGACATACTTTTATTTTTTTTATTTCCAATGTGAGGGCGCAATTTTGTTCATAAGGTAAGGTAAGGGCGCAATTTAGGTCCTAAGGGGGGGGCGGCCGCCCCTCCCTGGATCCGCCACTGTAGCAGAATGTCCTCATAGTGGCAGCACATACACTACCGCTCACAGATAAGCCTGTGCAACGGCTGGAAATGGATTTCATTGATTTGCCTGCTTCATGTGTTGTCCCGGCCACGGAGATTTACCAGGCTAGTTGGTCCGTGATAGACTGACGCATCCTTCTCCGTGTCTGGTAACCTCTCACGTACACATCACAAGGATAGAGGCCACCAGTCATGGAGAGCACCAGTCTGTCACAGGCTGCGGCTTGGCTGATAACTCTGCATGACTGACAAGATACTCGGAGCAGCCCACTCAACGAGCTCCACTTCCAGATATAACACGGGCTGATCGGCAAGCCGTGAATCCACCTAACATCACCATAGCCGGCCAAGGATTCAGGACGTTTCATAAGGTAAAGGAGGTAGCGTAATTGTATTTCGTTAAGAATCCTTATAACCAAAAACTAACTAAAATTATGAGTATTTTTTCTTGAACACAACATGGAATAAACAACAGAACAATAATGTGAAAATACGTCTGGCTGTAGCCCGCAGGCCCCAGGCGGCAGGCCCGCCATTTTGAGGGTATCAGATACCTGAAATAGCATATTTTTACTGCGCAAAGCAGGTGATGTCACTTATTGTGACTTCATGAGGTTTCATATTTATCTATTTGCGTATATTTCAAGGTGGCAAAACTGAAATTACTAGTCTAATTTTTACAAGTGACACGAATTTGTGATTGCTTATCACGATAGAATTTCACTCTAATAAGTGCATCAGACCTCACAGAAATATTACTAGTGTGTGTATGAATGAATACAAAGATAAACGCATACTTTGATTTAACTCTAGGATGTCTCGTGGATCATTAATAAATAAAAACAAAATATCCGGATAGGCTACTCGTTAGCCCGTTACCTTCAATGGCCCCCCCAAAAAACAGTCCCTCCGCCAAGTTTGTACCCCACATTTGGTGATGTTAGGTGCGCCTGTTCTGTACTACTACTCTGTCAGGGTGTTAATTATCTGAAGACATGGCTAATCATTACAGAATATAGTCCTCTTGTATCACCTTTATCTCATCTGTCCTTTCTATTCTCTCTCTCTCTCTCTCTCTCTCTCTCTCTCTCTCTCTCTCTCTCTCTCTCTCTCTCTCTCTCTCTCTTTTCAGCTCACAAGCCCCACAGGATGTCACCCCACAGACACATGCCCCTCACAGACTCATTAGGCCCCCCCCCCCTCCCCCTTCCCAACACACACACACTGCAAGTAAACGAACCAGCTCAACCGAGATACATATACACTTTAAACATTAACTCTTCACTGTCTGGGTCTGTCATTTTCTTCTTTTTCTTTCGTTCTTTTTTTGTATAAGCCGCCTGGAACGAGCAAGGTGACGTTTCCAAGCCTTGTTAGGCATAACAAGGTCGGAGTGGGCAGCGGCTTCGTAAACCAACCAACGGGCAGCAAGAGAACTACCAAAACTTCTGTATTGTAATTGCTTTTGTTTCTTCAATATGATCATTTTCAGGTAAATATTCCCCAATGATGTCCTCTTCTTCTATATAGGGTTGTTGCAGCCTCACACTTTTCTTTCTTTCTTCTGTATAGGCCTGGCACCCATAGCAGGAAGTGCCTCAGGTATTCTTCTTCCGCTCCACACATGTCACATTTCGTTCAGTTCACTCGACGATCGGGAGTTTCGCCTTTGTAACGGCACTCCCGGTGTGGGCCTGCGAGTAGTGAAGCACCGAGCAAGGTTGGCTGTACATCATTTAGTTCTTTTTGTATCATGTCTACAAGTAGATATATGACTTGGTGCATCTTTACCTCTATACCTACAAGTGGTCGTTTACCTCAGTGATTGTTACGAGAGGCAAAAGAGGCGAGGGAGTGAACTACGCTGTAACTTTACGTAATACCTAAGTGGTGGTTTACCTAAGTGGTTGTTAGAGGTTATAGAGAGCGAGCTACAGTGCAACGTTACCTACTTAAGTGGTTGTTTACCTCGATGGTTGTCGGAGTCAAGGGACCAAACTATACTCTAGGGTCCCATTTCCACTTTAGGCATTAATCTCAAAGCTCCCATTTCGATCATTAAGGCCATAAAGAACACAGACACCAAGAGGACATGTATAAATTGATCGAGGAAAAAGTTTCATCCAAGAGTAGCTTATAATATTTTCAAGAATGGATCGCGTAATTGACCTCTCTTTCGGCCACCTCTTTGGATTTTTTTAGGAGCAGCGAGTAGCGGGCTTTTTTATTATTGTTTCCTTTTTGTGTGCCCTTGAGCTGTCTCCTTTGTTGTAAAAATAAAATTGTTGGAAGGGTGGAATAGAAAGCATCTGATGACTTTCTTCACAGGCAACATCTGCAGAGGCGTTCCTAGAGTATTTGGTACCCGGGGCGGAGCATAATTTTGCACCCCCCTCCCCAGGTATATATATATATATATATATATATATATATATATATATATATATATATATATATATATATATATATATATATATATATATATATATATATATATATATATATATATATATATATATATATATATATATATCTATATATACAACAAAGGAGACAGATCAAGGGCACACAAAAAAAGGAAACAATAACAAAAAAAAAAAAAGGACCCTACTCGCCGCTCCCAAAAATAATCCAAAGAGGTGGCCGAAAGATAGGTCAGTTTCGGGAGGAGAGTGTCCTGATACCCTCCTCTTGAAAGAGTTCAAGTCGAAGGCAGGAGGAAATACAGTTGAAGAAAGATTGTTCCAGAGTTTACCAGCGTGAAGGATGAAAAAGTGAAGATGCTAGTTAACTCTTGCATAAGGGGTTTGGACAGTATAGGGATGAGCATGAGTAGAAAGTCGCGTGCAGCGGGGACGCGTGAGGGGGGGAGATGCAGTTAGCATGTTCAGAAGAGCAGTCATCGTGAAAATTGCGACAGAAGATAGATAGAGAGGCAACATGGCGGTGGAAATTAAGAGGTAGAAGACTATCAGTAATAGAAGGAGAGCTGATGAGATGAAGAGCCTTAGACTCCACTCTATCCTAGAGAGCTGTGTGAGTGGAGCCCCCGTGATATGCATACTCCATTCGAGGGCGGAGAAGGCCCTTGTAAATGGATAGTAACTGTGCGGGGGAGAACTGGCGGAGACGATACAGAACGCCCAACCTCGAGGAAACTGATTTAGTAAGAAAGGAGATGTGAAGTTTCCAGTTAAGATTTTGAGTTAGGGATAAACCGAGGATGTTTAGTGTTGAAGATGGTGAAGTTATACATCTTGTATAACTTCAAGAAAATCCTCGGCTTCCAGGTCACCCACTAGGTCTCTCCAGTCTATATTCCTATAATTAAAATCCCCCATTACGTAGACATGTCTACTCCTACTCGCCCTGCCAATCTCCTGTAGTAATATATTCGTGTCCTGCCTGTTAAGGTTGGGTGGCCTGTGCAGAACTCCTAGAGTTAGTTTTTCTTTCCCTTTGTAAACGTCCACCCAAACTGATTCTGAATCCATGTTAGTTTTGACTGAATTGTCAACTAAACATTTAAGTGAGTCGTCAACATATAGCGCAACTCCACTTCCCTTTCTTCCTCTTCTGTCTTTGTGAAACATCTGATAACCCGTTATTTCAAATTCCGATCTAAAATTTATATTGGCAGTGTCTATCCATGTCTCAGTGATCACTATTATGTCAAAATTTTCTGAACAAGCTTCACCCCTTAGTAAGTCTATCTTGTTTCTGAGGCTCCTGCTGTTAGTATAGAAGATTCTTAGCCCGTCCTCTGTTACTCCCCTATAATTACTTCTAAGCTGCCTGGTTATATTACGAGCTAGATATCCTCTCCCATTACTCCTCCCATTGGGTGATAGGACAGAGCCCTGTGGAACACCACTGTTAATAGGTTTAGGGAAAGAATAGTAACCGTCTACCACAGCAGAGAAAGAACGGCCGGAAAGGTAACTGGAGATAAAGGAACAGAGAGAAGGATAAAATTTGAAACAGTGCAGTTTAGAAAGCAAAGACTTGTGCCAGACTCTATCGAAGGCTTTCGATATGTCTAGTGCAACTAAGAAAGCTTCACCGAAACGGCTAAGAGAGGATGACCAAGAATCAGTTTAGAGAGCAAGAAGATCGCCAGTAGAATGACCCTTGCAGAACCCATACTGGCAATCAGATAGAAGGTTAGAAGTGGAAAGGTGCTTTTGAATCTTCCGGTTAAGGATTGATTCAAAAGCTTTAGATAGACAAGAAAGTAAAGCTTTAGAGCGGTAGTTTGAGGGATTGGAACGGTCACCCTTCTTAGGCACAGGCTGTACGAAGGCGTACTTTCAGCAGAAAGGAAAGAAAGATGTTGATAGGCAGAG
Organism: Eriocheir sinensis; assembly: GCF_024679095.1. Classification (NCBI taxonomy): domain Eukaryota; kingdom Metazoa; phylum Arthropoda; class Malacostraca; order Decapoda; family Varunidae; genus Eriocheir; species Eriocheir sinensis. Next base: position 31,527 of record NW_026111621.1, on the reverse strand, counting down.
GCGAAAGAGTTTGGCCAGGCAGGGTGTCAGCACGGAAGCACAGTTTTTAAGGACAATAGGAGGCACTCCATCGGGTCCATAAGCCTTCTGAGAGTTGACGCCAGAGAGGGCATAAAAACATCATTGCTAAGAATCTTAATAACAGTCATAAAGGAGTCAGAGGGGGGATAAGTAGGAGAAATATGCACAGAATAGTTCATAAAGGAGTTGTTACAGAAAGTTTGAGCGAAGAGTTCAGCCTTAAAGATAGATGAGATGGCAGTGCTGCCGTCAGGGATAGAAGAAGATAGAAGAAGTGATATTGGAGGAGATATTTTTGGCTAAGTGCCAGAAGTCTCTGGAAGCATTAGAGAAAGCAACATTTGCTATGGATAAAGGAGTTTTTGGTAAGTCGAAGAATAGATTTAGTACGATTCCGGGCGGAAATGTAAAGATCATGGTTAGCGGGAGTTCAAAGGATCTGGAACCTTTTGTGTGCTGCCTCTCTATCTTTGACAGCACGAGAACAAGCGTGATTAAACCAAGGCTTTTTAGCGTGGGGAGTAGAGAAAGTACGTGGAATGTATGCCTCCATTCAAGAGACAATCACCTCTGTGATGCGCTGGGCACACACAGAGGGGTCATTCTCCTGGAAGCAGTAATCATTCCGCGGGAAATCGGAAGAGTACATCCTCAGGTCGTCCCACCGAGTTGAAGCAAAATGCCAGAAGAATCGCCTCTTCAGTGGGTCCAGAGGGTGTACAGGCGCGATAGGACAGGATACAGAAATAAGGTTGTGATCGGAGGAGCCCAACGGAGAGAACAATTTGACGGAGTAAGCAGAAGGGTTAGAGGTAAGGAAGAGGTCTACTATCCATATCAGACCCTATGACATACCGTTTTTCGCAAATATCTTTCAAACAAAGACTCGGATCAGCATGGGACTTTGGCACAGATTGTTTCACACACTCCGCTAATTTTTGACGCTATTGTGCAATGCCATATGAGGTTAATTATGGCGTTTACTCTTGACTGTGATGGCAAAACCTGAGTGAGCCACTTACACATTTGAACAAGTGAGGCGTGACGTATTTGTGACGTGTATCCACCACCTACCTCCACCCCTGGCTTAACCTACTCCCATCCCTCCCTGTCCCTCCCTCCTCATTTTCCCTCTCTCTCTCTCTCTCTCTCTCTCTCTCTCTCTCTCTCTCTCTCTCTCTCTCTCTCTCTCGTTACACACATATGACTTGTCTGCAATGGCGGATAACTCGAAAGTATATATATATATATATATATTTTTTTTTTACGTCGTTGCCTGTTGCGCCGGTAGGCATCTTCCCGGTGGGGCCTGATGGTCGGCCCAAGGCTTCTTCCAGGTGGGGCCTGATGGTCGGCCCAGCCCGTTCTGGCGCAGGCGAGTGTTTATAGTGGCGCCATCTTGCATTGGCTCATGCTGCCCCCCGGAACTCGTTCTTGATTCGCTTGGACGGCTTCCTCTAGAGTCCGGGTTGATGGGTGGTCTTCAGGACAGCATGTGGGTAATTTTAAGCCACTCGGCGGTGACTGAAAAATCCGAGTGGTAGCGTGGGGATTCGAACCCGCGTCGTCCATCACGCGGTGAATGTGAGCCCAGTACGCTACCAGTTCGGCCACCGCCTACCCATGCTACCCATATGCTACCTACCCATATGCTACCTACCCATATGCTAAGTATGGTAGGGTGTTTTTTGCACACGACCCTGATTCCTGTTCCAGCGTAACTGGATGTTGCTTAAGTGCTGTATGAGGTTTGTTTGGCAATTATACAACCATTGAAAGTTGTACGAGTATATGACCCTCCTTCCCACAGGTTACGTTGAGCGTATGATGGGATGAAGCACGTAGCTGACGCTTGATCATTTATAGGAAATCGCGTAAGAGACGGAAAGGAATGACATTGGAATTGAGGCGGGAATTCATTGCAGAGTAAAAACGTGAAACGGAATTGGAGAAATATATGAATAATTTATTCTGATGTTAGGAAAAGACTGCCATACGATATGTGTTCATGTAGATATGTTAAAAAGTCATAGCAAACAAAAATAGATAGCGAGTATATGATGGGTGGATTCATAATGTAAATAACTGACCACATAGGCTATGTTACTTCAACATTCATCACCATCGACAAACAGGTCATCCTCGTCATCACTGTTGATGCTGATGCAGACGGGATATAATTTATATTTATCTGCCATTAACTCAAGTCATACGTGTGCAAGGATTCATATCTCGTGTACAGCACAAGTATTTGTGAGAGAGAGAGAGAGAGAGAGAGAGAGAGGGGTGAAGAGAGGTATGGGGGAGAAAGAGGGCGGGGGAGAGAGAGTGCGGGGGAGAAGGAGGAGGGAGGGAAAGGGAGGGATGGGAGTAGGGGAAGCCAGGGGTGGAGGTAAGTGGTGGATACACGTCACAAATACGTCACGCCTCACTTGTTCGAATGTTAAAGTGGCTCACGCAGGTTTTGCCATCACAGTCAAGAGTAAACGCCATAATTAACCGCATCTGGCATTGCACAATATCGTCAAAAATTTGCGGAGCGTGTGAAACAATCTGTGCCAAAGTCCCATGCTGATCCGAGTCTTCGTTTGAAAGATATTTGCGAAAAACGGTATGTCATAGGGTCTGCTATGGATAGTAGTACGTTGGGCCGGTCTCTTAGACGGTCGGGAATACGTGTAGGGTGCTGAACCAACTGCTCTAGGTCACTGAGGATGTTATAGTAGGATATCAATGTATTATTATTATTTAATATCACCACGAATTAGGCATACAATTGTCAATGGAAAAACCCACGACAGATAGATCACGCCACCTTATAGGAATGTCGTCCGTCAGTGTTTACCGTCTCAGTTTTGTATACTTCGCACTCCGATGGTGCGTGGAGGTCACCTTGACATACGTGACCAATTGTAACAATTATTTTCCAACCTGTAACTCGCCACTCCTTCACGAGAGTCCGACTGACACACAACGACAGTCGCTCTCGCTCCGTCGCTTCTTGTACATAAAGGCTACGAATATAATTCGCCTTAAGGAAGCTGAAGTCTTAATCAACACCCTTTAAACGCCCCCCGACAAGCCCGTTACATTTGGTTGGCAGCGGTCACCCCGCGCCTGTGCCTTCGCTACCTCGTTCTCCTCCAAGCCACGAGAACTCACCAACAAACTCCGGGGACAGGCGTACAAGGGAAGAAGGAGTCAACGCACCTGCCGTCCGCGGCAACGCACCTGCCGTCCGCGGCAACGCACCAGCCGTCCGCGGCATCTCACAAGGCGCCAGCTACGTGCAACTCACAAGGCGCCAGCTACAAGCATCTCACAAGTCGCCACCTACGTGCAACTCACAAGGCGCCAGCTACAAGCATCTCACAAGGCGCCATCTACAAGCATCTCACAAGGCGCCAGCTACGTGCAACTCACAAGGCGCCAGCTACAAGCATCTCACAAGTCGCCACCTACGTGCAACTCACAAGGCGCCAGCTACAAGCATCTCACAAGTCGCCACCTACGTGCAACTCACAAGGCGCCAGCTACAAGCATCTCACAAGTCGCCACCTACGTGCAACTCACAAGGCGCCAGCTACAAGCATCTCACAAGTCGCCACCTACGTGCAACTCACAAGGCGCCATCTACAAGCCTCGAGCACACCAGCTATAAGCAACTCTACAGGCGTCCAGCCTACAAGCCTCGAGCACACCAGCTACAAGCAACTCTACAGGCGTCCAGCCTACAAGCCTCGAGCACACCAGCTACAAGCAACTCTACAGGCGTCCAGCCTACAAGCCTCGAGCACACCAGCTACAAGCAACTCTACAGGCGTCCAGTCTACAAGCCTCGAGCACACCAGCTACAAGCAACTCTACAGGCGTCCAGCCTACAAGCCTCGAGCACACCAGCTACAAGCAACTCTACAGGCGTCCAGCCTACAAGCCTCGAGCACACCAGCTACAAGCAACTCTACAGGCGTCCAGCCTACAAGCCTCGAGCACACCAGCTACAAGCAACTCTACAGGCGTCCAGCCTACAAGCCTCGAGCACACCAGCTACAAGCAACTCTACAGGCGTCCAGCCTATAAGGCTCGAGCACACCCACAGGCCTACGCAGCCGAAAGCGAGGGCCACAATCTACAAGCCGCTCCCCCGCTTCAAGCCAGCACTGCTACGAACCCTGCAAGCCACTCCACGATAAGGCAGAAGTATTCACACCTGCAACGAGGAAGCACGCACCGCTGACCTTGGGACACCCCGCATGCCCCTCGCTCCACAGCTGGCGGCACCACCGCCGCTGCCGGGAGCATCGGCCCAAACCTCTTCCGGCAAACAGTCAGCAAGGGTACCCGCGGCCATCTCCCGATGACTGCAAGCTGTTCCCACTACCGTTTCTTGCAAGGCGTCTTCTCAAGAGGTTACACACCCAAGTCGCCTTATCTGCCACCGCCGCCCATCTCTTTCTATAACAAGGACGACGCGGCCATCATTCGTCTGGCGGCAGTGTACCGGCTCCCAGCCGCCGCAACCGCGGCCGCTCAAATTGCTGGGTCAGCAGTTTTTCAACCGCCATTGCGAGTCCTCCGATGTCAGCCCATCCCTCACCTCTCACCGCCGCTGTGGCCGCGGCCGAGGTTTCCTGACGCGCCTGCAACGACTGCACGTAACCCAGGGCATTACAAGCCGTCGCCCTCTCCACTACATCAGCTGACTAATCTTGGTATTTGTGGATATTCCCTTCTTGTCCAAATATGCCGACTCGGCTTATTTTCATTATTGTCCGTGCAGGGGCACGATTTTTTTTATTTTTGTGTTCCTAATGCTGTTAATCAGTCATAATTGTGGGAGTAACGTTCATTCGCATACGATATTGATTCTTTCTTATTGTTTGCTAGCGAGTCTATTGAGTATAGTGTGAGTTCCCTGATCAAAGTTAATCTTCATCAGTGTGCCCTGCCTCCGTTTTCTTTTCACCGCTCGAGAGAAAACGTGAGCATCAATGGTATACTCACTTAACATACCACTTGTTTATATAGTTATTCTTTCTATATATACCCATATCATTAGGGCATTCCATTATAACCTTAACTTCTATTACGTCTAAACAGGCACCTTGCTAGCCATTCTTTCTTGCCTTTTTAGGTTTTCAACGCAAACTATTCATTCATACACGTTCCGTTTATTGGTTCATATTTACAGCTATCAACATATGCTCCTATTTTGTAAATGATTTACACCATAGTATGACCAAAGACACTCTCGCTAAACTCGGCGACACCTTTCAACAGTTGGCTCGTCCTTCAAGTGAAGAGGGACTGGAACACGATACCACAACCTGTGAATTTACTAAGGTAATCTTATGTTCAGGCACTCATTATTTATCAATTACTGGCCGCAGAATTCGTTCACCCCCGGGTTCTTCTGCATACTTACAACCCACTCAAGGTTCAAGGACACCCTCACCAGCATCCCCTCGCACCAGCCGCAGTATTACAGGCTCAAAGTAAGGTCTCTCTCACCTGTAGTTTTTGCAAGCAATCAGGACATTCTGAACATTCTTGTTTCGCGAAACGTAGGGAATCAACACATTCAAGACGGGGCTCAGATAGGAGGTCAGGAGGTTACAGGGGCGCGCATCATTCATCACACAGGAACCCTAGGCCAAACCATCAGCGGAAGGCTGCCTTTTGCCATATCCACGGGAATTGTTTTCATGATTCAGGCAGTTGTTCTGCAATACAAAAGGCCAAGGAGGAACAGAAGTACAAGTCCTCAGCGGACAGTAAACCACACTCCTCTTCTCAGAATAAAAAGACATGACTTCGTGACAGCCCCGAGGCGTACATCCAAGTGTCCCTTAAGGAAAATACTAATTGGGAGCAACTTGACTCCGTCATTGCCGCCTTGGGACGGACAAGCATAATTGCCCTCCCTTGCAAGGTGGGCAAAATTTCACTCACCTTAGCGGTTGACACAGGTGCCACAGTCAATGTCATCTCCGACTCCGCTTACAGGTCTCTGACACGACAGGCGAGTGGGAAAATTTGGCCGCTCCAAGAGAACGACCTGAGTGTGGTAGGCTTGGGAATCCTTGAGCGAGTACCACTAACAGTCAGCTTACATGAAAAAGTATGTTCCTTTCGAGATTTCTTTTATGTCTCTAGCAGGTTTGCTTTACCTGTGGATGGGATCTTAGGATTAAACGCCATGAAAGACCTGCACATAACCATAAACCCTGAAAACAACGCGATCGTGTATCAAGGCCGACGCATACAGGGGATGGTCAATTTATCGCCTCTGTCAACTGTAATCTCATCCTCAGAGGTGGAAAATGACCAACCCACCACAGACTCAGGAACTGCCACCGCCCAAGTGTCACCTCTTACGGTCAAACCACACGAAAACATTGCAGACTTGTGGCGGACAGTAACGGCAGTCGTAGAAGGTCCTCATATAGTTCCGGATCGTGCTGCAAAACTTGTTAAAATCCGTTTGCCTAACGCCCCTCCGGCGGGCAGTGATGTGTGTATCGACGGAGTTCCTCACGTACACCGCGTGACGGTGGAGGTAACTCTTGCAACAGTCAAGGAGGGAGGTTTTGCAGAGGCATTGGTAATAAACACGTCTGGATCCCCTGTCTCCTTAAAACACGGTGTTCGATTATGCCAGTGTCTAGTGTATGGGAGACATGTCGCCCCGGAACCAGCTGAATACCCTTCAGCCCAAGTCTCAGGCATAACCTCGGCGTGTCAGGCTTCTCCCGAACAAGACACAGCTAATTTAGAGGCATTCTTAAAAGTTGCACACTATTCCGAAATTAAGCCAACCTTAGTCCAGCTTCTGGAACATTATCGGGGGGCGCTTGCTCTACCAGGCGAGCCGCTTGGAGTTACGCAGTGTGCTGAACACCACATTAAGTTAAAACCCAATACAAATCCTGTATATATCAATGCGTACAAGCTCCCCCACAGTCAGAGGGAGGTGGTGCAACAACTTATCTCTGAAATGTTAGAACAAGGTGTCATCAAAGAATCGAATTCCCCGTGGAATTCACCCTTGTTCCTGGTTCCGAAGAAAGACGGTTCTTATCGTCTTATCGTTCCCGTTCTTCGAGATCTTCTGATGTGTCTCGGTAGAGGAAATAAAGTCTTTACGAGTCTTGATCTGGTCAGTGGCTACTGGCAACTGCCCATGGCCCCCGAGTCACGTGAAATAACGGCTTTCAGCACGCCTCATGGCCACTATGAGTGGACGAGGATGCCGTTCGGGCTCAAAGGAGCTCCCTTGACCTTCCAAAGGACAATGAACAGTATTTTTGGTGACTTGCTGGGCAACTCTGTCTATGTGTATTTAGACGACATCATCATAGCAAGTAAAGACGTGCATGCACACATGGAAACACTAAAAGCAGTCCTACACAGACTTCAAGAAGTCGGATTAAAGCTCAAAATCACCACATGTGAATTTTTAAAGCCTCGGATCAAGTTCTTGGGGCATGTCGTGGACGAATTCGGCATCCACACAGTGGACGACAAAATAAAGGCTATTGTCGAGTTCCCTCAGCCAACGTCTGCGGACAAGGTACGGTCTTTCTTGGGTGTCGCATGTTATTACAGGCCTTTCATTAAGGACTTCGCAGCACGCGCGAGTCCCCTAACCCATCTTTTAAAGAAAGACGTACCATTTCAGTGGTTCCCAGCTCAACAAACGAGTTTTGAGGATTTAAAGAAAGCGCTTACACAGGCTCCGGTCCTTGTCTTTCCGGATTTCAAGGACCCCTTTCAGCTTTGTACCGACGCTTCGGCTAGTGGAGTAGGAGCCGCGCTGATGCAAACAGATAAGTCCGGCAAAAAGCATTGATAGCGTTCGCCAGTCGAGTACTTACAGCTCCGGAAAAGAACTATTCTGTTACCCACCTAGAGGCTCTTGCCATTGTGTGGGCTCTGAAGCATTTTCGTGACATAGTGATGGGGTACAAAATTGTGGTGTATACGGACCACGCGGCCATAACTGATCTTTTCAAGGGAAAAAACCTACACGGTCGTCTGGCAAGATGTTTCTTAACGATCCAAGCATATAATCCGGAGATAAAATACATCACCGGAAAAACAAATGTGGTCGCAGATGCCTTATCTCGGAATATTCCGATAGGCGCGATTACCACCCCAGAGGTCATCCACAACTTCACTTCACCTGAACTACACACTGCTCAGCGTGACCACCCTGTGTGGAAGAGGTTAATTTACGCCCTCGAGTCGGGAGACGAATCAAACCTTCCTGAATTGCCAGTTCCCTTTTCACAATTCTTCCTATCAGAGGACAACCTCCTTTGTAGGTCATGGCCAACCAAACCGGTACCTATAGGCCAACTGGTCATCCCAGACAAATACGTCCCCGTGACGCTTAAGCTGGTCCATAACACACCCATTGCGGGTCACCCAGGAAGAGACAAGACGCTATCTGTCACCAGACGAAAATTCTACTGGCCCACATTACGGGTTGATGTAGAAAAACATGTCGCACATTGCGTCGTTTGTGGTAAGCACAAGGGGTCCGTCAAAGGGCCAGCACCTATGTTGCAATACCCAGTACCAGAGGCGCCCTGGGATGTTGTTAATATAGACTTATTACAGCTCCCCCAGAGCCAACATGGCTCGCGCTACTTATTGGTGTGCGTCGACCAGTTCTCTAGGTTTCTAGTTCTAGCGCCTCTCAAGGACAAGACAGCCACACGGGTGGCCCATGCCCTCGTGACTCACGTATTGTGTCCACATTCGTCTCCTCGAATTCTCTTGAGTGACAATGGCACCGAGTTTAGGAACTCAGTATTGAGCGAAATATGCGCTCAGTTTAACATCACGCAATCCTTCATCACCGCTTACCACCCGGCTGCTAATGGGTTGGCGGAGAGGGCTAATAGGAAAATTTTACAGGTCCTCAGGCCTATCGTGAACGATCTCCACGATAACTGGGAGGATTGGCTATCGCATATAGCCGCTTCCATAAATACGTCGATAAACGACTCTACGGGGAAGTCTCCCTACTACATCTTGTATGGGGTGGAGAAACGTCTTCCGTACGACTTCCTAACAACCCCACAGCAACCTCTCTACAACATTGATAGGTACGCACAACAGCAGATGCATATGTTTTCCAAGATACACTCAGAAGTTAGGTGTACGTTAAAAGCTACGAAGGTTGAAATGATGTCAAAACAACACAAACAGGCCGTCCCGGTGAATTTCAAAGAGGGTGACACAGTCATGATTAAGCAAGCGGAAAGGAGTTCGAAACTGGGGGCTAAATTCGTGGGTCCTTACCGAGTTGTTCGGAATGTCAGGGGAAATCGGTTCGAGGTTCTCGAGTCGACTAGTGGAGTCAGTCTAGAAGTTCACAGTGATCGTCTGAAAGTAATTCCCTCACCTTTGGACCTTGATATTGGTACTTCCCCCTCAGAGTCAAATGTTCAACAAGATAATCCCAACACCCATAGCTATAACTTGAGACCACGGGTTTAAATACTTCATTCCCACCACTTTCAGATCATGATGTTGCGTTTTCTGACCATCTTGTTGTCCCTCGGCTCCCTGCTTGCAACAACACCCATCCACCTGAAGCCTGGTGCCCTCACGGCACACATAGGAGAGGTCTTCCTCATAGAAGATGTGTTCCTCGTAAAATATCCATATACTTCCTTGACCAACACCACGGACACAATCAGGATAGTCTCAGAAAAACTACTCGGCATGGCAGACGCCATCCGGGCTACCAAGACTAGGGAATCAAAGGCACCTTCTAGTACCAACTCTCTGACTCTTTTTCAACTACTGGAGGATAGGATTCTGTTCTTACGGGGAAAAGTTGATGAGGTAAACATGGATTATAGTTTTCACTCAGTTCACTCTCGGGTAAAGAGGGGGTTGCTCAACATCGTGGGGTCCGCCTCAAAGTTCCTTTTCGGTACGGCTACCGACGAGGACGTTCGCGATTTGCGGGACCACTACGCTCATGTACTTTCCTTTGCTGCTCGAAATCGCAGGGTGATCAACGCCAATTGTAGAAAACTTGCGCAATTGCATACTAACATTGAGGAACTGCTAGAGCAGACAAATAAGATGGTAGAGGTTATCAACATAGTTGTCAAACAGATCGACCAGGTGAATCAGTTTCTCCTCCTAGATCAGGCCTTGCATGTATTGGAAAACGTCATTAGCTCCGTCGCAACGGCAAATCAGCAGGTTATTAGCAACGTGGTTGACGCAGCGCACGGTAGAGTCACACCTGCCTTGTTCCCTCTACACGATTTGAGAACGACTGTCCAGATCGGGTATCAAAATTATAGCCTAACACCCTTATTCACCCCGGACATGAGTCAATATTTTTACCCCTTGATTGAGTCCAGCCTCACCCCTGATGCCATATTCATTCATGTTCCATTTCAGACGGTGGACGTGTTTGAGGCAATCGAAATTGTCCCGTTCCCTTTTTCAGCAAGGGACAGTGTGTTAGCCCTGGACACGTCCCCGTCTCTTGTTCTGATCGCGAAGGATTTCGCTCTGTATTCAACGGGTAGCTACTCACTCTTGCAGTATTGCAAGGAGACGGTCTTCGGGCGATTCTATTGCTCTGCGTCTCTCTTTGCCTTCCTACCAGTTCGGGGGGGGGTTTGCGAGATCGCCCTCACCCGCGTGAACGCGTCTGACGCTCTTTCCCTGTGCCCTTACAAGCAGCTAACACCAACGCCTGTTTTCCATAAGAACTTTCAGGGTCTGCATTATTTTTATTTCCCTCAGTCATTCTATGTATCGGTCATCTGCCCGGAGGGTACCACTTATCAACGGGTTACTGGTCACTATGCCATAGCGGAAGCATGCTATATCCGCTCCACTAACATAACTACGTACCCGTCCCTGATCCGTCTGGTTTTCACGGCCAATATTTCCCATCGAGTGTTTCCTCTACGGTCTCTCGATGACATTCATTTCTCCAGCATCTCGTATGTGACTAATTCCCTTAATTCATTGTCTTTCGCAAACAAAACAGAGTTTGCGGAAACCCTGGAGGAAACGCTGCCTGATTATTTGCATCTCCCCTACCTGTACCCTGGATTTTTTGTACCAATGTTTCTGATGTTCGTCAGTCTCGTCGTCATGTGCTACCTTATTAGGAGAAACTCTGTCCTGCACGATTATTTGGTTGTGCAGACACGGCGACTGGATGCAGGAAGGCCACTGGCAAGGTGGTTTTTCCTTTTCTCAGACAAGTCAGGGGACGGAAACCTGGCTGCTCCTATACTTAACATTGTACTGTGTTTCACTACTGTATTTTTTTTTAGGAGCTAGATCACCGTTTCATTGTCTGTAACTATGCCAGTTGATGGTTTCTTATACATGTGTCCTTATGTTTATCTTTTGAGAGGTTTCTTATGTTTCATGTCACACACGTTGTGGTTTCCCTCTCCCTATTTATATTATAACTCCACATATGTTCTTACATAGCCAGTGTTTTAATGTAATTGTGTCATAGGCAGTCTGCTTGGCAAACTCCCACTATGTATGTTCATGGTAACTAGACTGCTATTTCGATTTTTATATATCGCGAGGTCGCGATCACTGGTAGGTGACCGGGCAGTGTTATAGTAGGATATCAATGTATTATTATTATTTAATATCACCACGAATTAGGCATACAATTGTCAATGGAAAAAACCCACGACAGATAGATCACGCCACCTTATAGGAATGTCGTCCGTCAGTGTTTACCGTCTCAGTTTTGTATACTTCGCACTCCGATGGTGCGTGGAGGTCACCTTGACATACGTGACCAATTGTAACAATTATTTTCCAACCTGTAACTCGCCACTCCTTCACGAGAGTCCGACTGACACACAACGACAGTCGCTCTCGCTCCGTCGCTTCTTGTACATAAAGGCTACGAATATAATTCGCCTTAAGGAAGCTGAAGTCTTAATCAACACCCTTTAAACGCCCCCCGACAAGCACAGTTGCAGGCTTGTTCACCAGGCTGGTCAGTGAAAGAGGATGAAAGCCAAAGCTGGTGGTGAACATTGAAATCTCCCAAGATGGAGATTTCAGCTCCGGCATGTGCCGGAGCGGTGTGAATGGGGCCTTACCCTTAAGGCCTTGCATGTTCAAACGCGAACTCCCTCACCAGACTTTTGCTGCTCGTGGGTGGGAAGCGTCAGGCTCAAGTTATTTACTGGGGAAAAGGGAGTAAGTATTTCCAAGAAAATTAAAAGAGGAGCCACCCGACATTTTCACCCTGAGGTGTATCCTGTACCTATATAACCAGAAAAGAGTAGATTCAAAAGTCGTGCTTAAAAACTTGATATGATGATAAACAGTTAAACACTAATACAGTGGTTCTCAATCTTTTTTCAGTGATGGCGCCCTGAACTTATATAAACCTTTTGTGGCACCCATTTTTCAACCCTCCCCCCCTTCCTCAAATGAATTAACTTCTTATTCACAATATTACCTGTTTAAATTACTTTGATCAATTAATTAAAATTATTATCCATACTTGAATCAAAATTAGCATACAGCACAGTACATGTCCAAACATATAACTCATCAGTAGAACTATTAACTTAAGAGTTATAAATGCAAACTAACATAAAATGAAGAAAAAGAGGCATGATTCGTAATTCATTATAATCTTCTGGCACCCCTAGGCACTGTCCGTGCCGCGGCACCCAGTTTGAGAACCTCTGCACTAATACGTACACACGGCACACGCGACCACGCCTGGCAGCGTCACAACCTAATACTAACAAACTTTTAAGGTCCTTCACCCTACTGTGTGCCATAGTACTAGTGTTGTGGCGCGAGTCGTGTTTGTCCTGAGCCTCTACTGCCATGTTATGGTGTGTTATATACACTTTTTGCCACAAACGTCACCGTCATAACCAAGCACATAACACACACACACACCGCCACAACGCACAGCCCCCATGCAGCCCTCGCCTCCATCTTGCGGGCCCTGGTACACACAGCCCCAGCACTCCTGTATCTTAAGATGCATGTACTAAAAAGTTGCCAAAAAAAATATACCTTATAGCAGCTGGCGTTCACGATTACAGCCTCTAGTCACCAGTGTGCACGGTGCAGCATTCAGCAGTCCTCCCTGGCATGGCGCGGCGGCCATACTGACTTGCTACATCTCTCTCTCTCTCTCTCTCTCTCTCTCTCTCTCTCTCTCTCTCTCTCTCTCTCTCTCTCTCTCTCTCTGAAGGCTCCTCAACAACGCCATACGTAACGCCCGAACAACAAAAAACGACTCTCAGCCACGTCCTTCCACCCCGTCCGTGTAAATAGACACCATACACCACAACAGACTCGTAACATTGAACCCTCCAGTACCACCACCTCTATTACCAAGCTTCAAGATAACCTAAGAGTCCTTAGTTTCAATGCGCGTAGCCTAAGAAACAAGTTTGATGAACTGCGATGTCTTGCTCTGACAGAAAACTTTGACGTAATTGCTATAACCGAAACATTTATCGACACCACTAATATTGATTTAAGTTCCGAATACAACATAGATGGCTACAGATTCTTCAACAATGATCGTGTAAACCGTAGAGGGGGTGGTGTCGCCCTTTTTGTCAAAAGCTACTTGCAACCCACTGACAAAACACCAAGAAACAGTAACGTTGAACATTTGTGCGTGCGAGTAAACACTGCAAAAGTCAATTTAAATATATCTGTCACTTACAGGCCTCCGGGGCAATCACTCGATGCCGATCTTGAAATGTACAGCGTCTTAAGGCAATCACTTAATAACAGCGACTCTCTGATACTAGGAGACTTTAACCTCCCCCATATCGACTGGGCGACACTGTCGGGTACAGAAGGTGAGTCCCATAGAATGATCGAATTTCTAGAGGAAAATTATCTAAGCCAAATGGTTTCTGAACCAACTCGACAAAATAACATACTTGACCTTGTTATAGCGACCCAAGATAACCTAGTCAGTAATGTCACGGTAGGAGAACACCTCGGTTCCTGCGATCATAAACTAGTGCGCGTTGACATTAGAGCTCAAACATCGGTGACTGAAAATAAAGTAAAGGTGCCCAATTTCAAAAGAGCCAACTTCGTAGAAATCCGACGAAAACTAATAGATTTGCAACTATCAGATGACGGCAATGTAGAGGACGCCTGGCTAAGCTTTAAAGATCACTTACTCACTCAGCAGGACACATTTGTCCCCTTGTGCGAGAAGCGAATTAACACTAATTAAAGTCCACCTTGGTTTAATAGCGAAATTAAACACTCAGTCAAGGAGAGAAAATTGTCTTACAGGTTAAAGAAAGAGCAAAGCACGCCCGAAAACATTAGACTTTACAATGATGCCAGGCGACGAGTAAACAGATTAGTGCGTCAGGCAAAGCGTAGATATGAAGAAAATATTGCAGCCAACTGTAAAAATAATCCGAAATCCTTCTTCAGTTACATAAACAACAGAAAGGCGATCAGAAGTGGAATTGGACCTTTAACAAACAGCGACGGTGCACTAGTGACTGACAGCCAACACGTTGCAAACCTATTAAACAATTACTTTTCCTCGGTGTTTAATAATAACAGTCCTCCCACCACCACCACCAACACCAGTACTAATGTAAATCCCGAGCATGCATTGTCTAACTTTGAAATAAAACCCGATAAAGTCCTCAAAGCCCTCAAATCACTTAAAACAAATAAAAGTCCTGGACCTGACAAAGTATATCCAACTCTGCTGAAAGAAACAAAGAGCGAAATACACTCCTCCCTCACAACCGTATTCAATATGTCTTTGCAACAAGGCATCGTCCCTTCAGATTGGAAAAAGGCTAACGTGACACCGATTTTTAAGAAAGGAGAAAAAAAAATACCAGGTAATTACAGGCCCATTAGTCTAACTTCGGTTGTAGGTAAGCTACTTGAGAGCATAATTCGAGACAAAATTGTGAATTACCTTGAAAGCCACTCATTAATTGGGGACTCACAACATGGTTTCCGAAACAAAAGATCCTGCCTATCAAAGCTTTTAACCTTTTATAACGACCTCTTCACTGTTTATGACGTAACCAAATCACTGGACGTAGTCTATCTTGATTTCCAGAAAGCGTTTGATAAAGTCCCGCATCATAAATTACTTTACAAATTAAAGCAAATAGGTATTGACGGTCAAGTAAACCAATGGATCGCGAATTGGTTGAGCAACAGACAACAAAGAGTAGTGATTGACGGATTTAACTCAGAGTGGGCGCCGGTCACTGGTGGCGTCCCTCAGGGCTCGGTTCTTGGCCCAGTGCTTTTCATTATTTACATCAACGACGTGGATGTTGGACTCAATAACCGCATTAGTAAATTTGCAGACGACACAAAGATTGGTAACTCGGTTCTCACTGACGAAGACAGGCAAAGCCTCCAAGAGGATTTGCACAAAATTTCAGCTTGGTCGGATAGATGGGAGATGCCCTTTAACGTAGACAAGTGCCAGGTCCTTCAAGTTGGAACGAGGAATAAGAAGTTCGATTACGAAATGCGCGGCGTTAAACTCAAAAGCGTTCAATGCGTCAAGGACTTGGGGGTCAAAATCGCGTCAAACCTCAAATTCTCACAGCAATGCATCGATGCAGCAAATAAAGCGAACAGAATGTTGGGCTTCATTAAAAGAAACTTTTTATTCAAGAATAAAGATGTAATACTCCCGCTCTACAACAGTTTAGTCAGACCCCACTTGGAATATGCGGTACAGTTTTGGTCTCCCCACCATGCAAAGGATATAGCTAAATTAGAAGGTGTTCAGCGTCGGGCAACGAAAATGATCCCTTCCTTGCGCAACAAATCCTACGAAGAAAGGCTTTCTACCCTTAACATGTTCTCTCTTGAGAAACGTCGCCTCCGAGGAAAACTGATCGAATGTTTTAAAATACTTAATGGTTTCACGAATATAGACAGATCAACATTGTTTATGATCGATGACACTTTGCGCACGAGGAACAATGGCGTAAAACTCAGATGTAGACAAGTAAATTCAGACTGCACCAAATTTTTCTTCACCAACGTTGTAGTGCGAGAATGGAATAAGCTTCCACCATCAGTGGTCCAGTGCAACACGATTGACTCCTTCAAAAATAAGCTCGACCGTCACTTCCTTCAACGTAATATTAACTAGAGTAGAAATGCAACGTTTTGGAGTCTTCTGATTAATGTAAAATCACTTAGGTTTAAGGACAGACCACCAAGTCTGGACCATGGGGTCTGTGTGGTCTGATTTTCTATGTAAATCTCTCTCTCTCTCTCTCTCTCTCTCTCTCTCTCTCTCTCTCTCTCTCTCTCTCTCTCTCTCTCTCTCTCTCTCTCTCTCTCTCTCTCTCTCTCTCTCTCTCTCACACAACCACTGAAAAGCAGAATTAACTGGCTGACTATCATTATTATTATCAACATTCTTATTATTATAATAATAATTATTCTTCAGTTCTTCTACTTCTTATCATTATTGTTATTATTATTATATAGTGTATGCATGATACTTCAGTCACTTAACGACGCCTGCTGTGTTTTACCTGCTATTATGTGCTTTCAGGAGTCACCACTCCACTCAGTGCAGATGCATATTAGTGTTTGCATTACTGCACCTTGTACGCCTCTGCTGTGAGGAAGTTGGCTATTGTTTTGTGCTTCCCGCCATGGGGGCTGTCGCCGCCCGCGGCCTGCATGGACGGCCTGTGTTGCCAGCTCGTGATTGTTGCTCTCCTTCCTTGCGTTGTCTAACATGCTGTAGTTCGCTACGCGACATTGGCTGTGCCTGCACTTGCAAGTTAGCAACATGGTGGGAGGTGCTAACTATACCTGCCTATGGCAGTGTGTTCAGAGCACTGTCGTAACTCGTAAGTGCCCCGTTGTATTCCCGCGTCAGCCGTGTCTTGCACCTCTGCCTGGCCCGGGGTCGGGTCACCGTGTAGGCATAGCTCGCCGCCCGCGAGCTCGCCCTTCTCCCATTGACCGCCGTCTGGTGAGGTCTCGGGGCGATGTTGCTCTGCTCTCAGCCTTTCTCTTGGTGACCACGCGGTTCCCTTCCTCCTGCTAGGTGTGGGGATCCTGGGCTTCACCACTTCGGGACGCACCCCGCATCAGGTCTCAGCTTGGGTGTGTCGAGTCCGCGGCGGCCTCTTCCTGACGGTTGCACCAATCGCCGACATCACGCGTCTGAGGAGTCCACGGCAGGAAGGCTAACTGCTGCCACCTCGAGCAAGGCTGTTGCACAAGACGCTACTCTTCTCTCTGCACCAAGTTAAGTAGCCAGTCGTTAGTGTAGCCAGGGCAGGTTAGTCTTGTGCGAGCACGAGAAACGGTAGGCTCAGCTGGGTGTGTAACTGTGTATGTGAGATTTGTCTGTTTTCTTTGTGTGTAATAAAGTCTGTGCATAGTTGTACACGAGCTTTATCAGTAACCCTTTTGCCTGTGCGTATGTGCCTTCCAGCCCCATAAGGAGAGTAATTAAGAACCCCACGGGAGTTTGAGCAGGTAAGTTGTGTGTACACCGTAGTGTGTCTGGCGCGCCGCAGGGATCAAAACCTTTGTTGGCTAGTTTCCGCTGTTGAGCACACACCCCTGTTATTAACATTTATCTTACCCTGTGACAAGGCGTCTACCCTCTCACCTACCTACGATACCGTTCAGCGAGATTCATGCTACAACAAACACTTAAGCGTCTCCCCTCTCATCTACCTACGATACCGTTCAGCGAGATTCATGCTACAACAAACACTTAGGCGTCTCCCCTCTCACCTACCTACGATACCGTTCAGCGAGATTCATGCTACAACAAACACTTAGGCGTCTCCCCTCTCACCTACCTACGATACCGTTCAGCGAGGTTCATGCTACAACAAACACTTAAGCGTCTCCCCTCTCAACTACCTACGATACCGTTCAGCGAGATTCATGCTACAACAAACATTTACATTCAAGTTTTTAACATCACGTGATAGAGTACAGTTCCCTAGCTTCAACATTATGCAAAAATATGTTCTTTATAGTAAATAACATCTCTGCTACAAGCAAAGCAATTCATCTGCTACAGTCATATGAAACACAAGGCGCCGTCACTCACGGTATCACGCGTGGCTGGAGCTGGGTAATCAAAACTTCATCATTATCCACAGCGGCATTATATATGCCGGCATGGCCGGAGATCTGGGGGGCGAGGGCACGGGGGTCTTGTCTCATTCTGGGGTCCCCCCCCCCCACTAGCTTCTACAAATGAGTATGGCAACAAATGGGGGCTCCCAAATGGACCATTTTGGGGGGCGGCGGGCCCCTTTGTTGGGACCCCAACACCCCTTCCTTTAGCTACGTCACTGAATTTAGCCATTAGACTTGAGTCTGTATCATGGCACCCCCCTCAAGCTGTCACCCGGGGCGGACCGCACTCCCCTCCCCCCCCCCCACACACACACACCTTACTACGCCACTGAACATCTGCGCGCCACCATAAACACGCCAAGAGTTGAAGAGTTTAGTGAGTGACCTTCATGAGAACACCAGGCCTTGGAAATCATCAACAATTATCCACAATTAAGTAGCTATAGATCAAAATTGGTTTCTGTATACGAGGACAAGTCTACGTAGCTGTAAAAAGGTTAAAGGCGTCTTCCATTTGACACAAAACCCGGAACCAGGTTCGGCTGTAAACCCAGATCCAGGTCCGGGTTTTCGTGCCGTAAATGATACGCATTTAGGCGGATATGTAAACAAACATTCTTCTTCTTCTTCTTTTGACCTGTCCTCCTCCTCTCGGGCGTCTTTTTTTTTTTTTTTTTTTCGTTGGGGATATACCCCAATGGAGGAAGCCGGTGTAGCCGCGCAACCCCCCAGACGGCTGGTAGAGATATACCCAATTCTTTCAAAGAGGAGGCCCAACAACGGGGTTGAGGGTGTCGGAAAGAGCCCACCTTTCCACCCTCATGGCACGGGATAGGTCTCGAACCCACGCCCCAGCAACCCACCGAAGCGCAAGGCCGAGACTCTACCACGGGACCACGGGAGCCACCGTCTCTTCTGTTTATTCACACACTTTTCCTTTCAATTATGCTGTGTAGCTTAATTTTTCTTCACTGCAATACACTATCACACTTTACTTCTCAGTTTGTTGCTGGAATAACTTACTGACATTGCTTATCCGTGCACTTATTCAAGCATTTGTGCCCTTTTCTTCCAGTACTGCATCTCCATACAGCCCCAACACGTACCGTGCGATTGCCCCGTTGTCTTCCTCTAGCCTCTTAGCCCACTCCTCCCTGGTGCTACTAATAACTCCCCTCTCTGCCTCTCATAGTTGCTGCATTCTTCTTTTAGGTGTTCCACTGATTCTTTCTCCCCTGTCGTATAGCTACAGTTCTGGTTTCCCCCTTCCCTGTTCCTGCCATTTAGCTGCGGGGTTATCGTTCTTGCTTTAAACAACAGCTTGCTCCCCCAGTCTCCTACATGCCAGTCTACACCCTCTAGCTTCTGTGTCTTGCTGCACCATCTTAATGTCGACTCTTTTACTCTAAAATTCATAGGCCCAGCCTAGGCAGATGGCACACCACCTGTTCATCTTCCCTATCAGGCTGATGGATAAATGGGTTTTCCGGGAAAGCAAACTCTTTTAACTGACATTAGATACTTGCCTGTGTCCCAGGGTAATAGGTTCTTACTTGATGCAGGCTTAAGGGCCAGAGACAAATAAGCGCTGATGAACAACACACTTGTGAGACCAACACTAGCATGCTGCTCCACGGTGTGGGATCCTAACACACACACACAAACATTTATAAGTTAGCACTAATCAACACCAAGGTGGCTCGGTTCATTATAAACAATGAAGTTGAACACCAGGCATCACAACACAGATCAAACAACATATTAATATGTAACCTCTTCACACTTGCAGACAAGCACATACTTAAAATTCTGTAAAAGATCACATACACTTACATTGACATTGACCCACACACATACTTACAGGACGCAAACAGTCAGCGTACTTGTAACACACTCAGCCAAAAATACCAAACATATCACACTAACACTGACGCATGTACAGACTCATACTTTCCACGCACCACACGTGACTGGCACTGGCACGTGACGTTTCGTTTAAAAAAAATTATCTCCGTTTTGCCATCGCTATACAAGGAGCGAGTGCGCGTACAACGATATTGATAATCTTCCCATTTACTCGAGGAAGGTTTCAAGTCTATCTATGGAGTTAAATATTTCCATGACACTAATATATTTTATGGTGGAGTAGACTTTTTCCACATGTATTTATTTTTCTGGGTAACCAATTTTCAGGGGAATTTTGAATATACGTAGTCAAATGTATATGTATGTATATGTATGTATATGTATGGAAGGTTTAGAGTTTATATGCCTATGCCGTTAAATATTTTCACGACACTCCTATCTCTTTTATGGTGGAGTTGCCTTTTTGGCCGCATTTATTTTTCCAGGTGCCATTTTCAGGGGAATTTCGAATATATGTACCTATGTATATATGTAGTTAAATATTTTCATGGCATCTCTTTCATGGACGTTTCATCTTTTTCCTATATTATATTTGAAGTGAATTATAAAGTATTCTTGGTTCTAGGTTAATAGCACACTTATTCCCCTCCATTACATTTTATTACCTTTTTATGATGGACTCAACTTTTTAACTATTCCTTTCTCCGTTTCCTTGCATATTTATAAGTTATTTTGATGGTGGAATATGAACCTTTTTACTGCAGGATCGAGTATTGGATTTTCTTTCTCATCGGGGGAATAACTAGACTTTTGACATTCCTCATTTTCCTTGTAGTATATATATAAGTTATTTTGGGATGCATATGTAGACCTTTTGAACTGGAGGATCGAGTATTAAATTTTCTTACTCGTCGGAGGAATAATAATTAGACATTTTACATGTATTTATGATACATTTTTTTTTTTTACTGCGAGAAATTGAAATCGTGCTGGCAGCCAGGTGAAGCAGGCACATGACTAATCAACACCTGCTTGACACCTGGGCGACACGTGTTGGGGCGATAGAGGACGGCATGTTAGCTTTTCATCATCGTCATCATCATCATCATCATCATCATCATCATCATTACCATTATCATCATCATCATCATCGTACTTGTTGCATTACTACAGCGTAGTGATTAGGGAGAGGAGAGTCACCTGGGTAGAGTATTGGTGGGGAGGAAGATGATGGGGAAGGAGAGGAGGGGGAGGGGAGGTGGGGGGGAGGTGTTAGAGAGAAGGAAAAGAGGGGAAGGTGAGGGTTGTGTTGGGGAGAGGATGGGAGGGGAAAGAGGTGCTGGGGAAGTGGGGGACAAGGGGAGGTGGTAGGGAAGCTGCTTGGTAGGGGAGAGGAAAAAGGAGGTATGAGGCGTGGTACTGGGGAGAGGGAAAGGTAGGGGAGATAGGAGGTGAGGAGCTGGGAAGGGAAGGGGAGAAAAAGATGGAGGTGGTGGATAAGATGCTGGGGAGGGGAGGAAAAAAATGCAGGAGCAGGCGTGGAACTGGGGCAACCGGGGAGCTGGGGAAACGTAAGGACCGTAGTTGGGTGGGGAAGAGGAGGAGATGGAGGTGATGGATGTACTAGAAGGGGAGTGGAGAGAGAGGGGAGGGTCGCACTGGGGAGGGGAGGAGAAGGGGAGAGAGAGAGATTGCTGGGGAGTTTGTAGGGTGGCGTAAGCTTATGGCACGAAGGGAGGACTCAAGTAAGCAGTAAGGGGCATCAGCATGTTGAGGTAATTCTTCACTTTGCATGGTTTTCCACAAGCTGTCATTCATGAACTCTTTCACCAGTGTGGGTCAGGGCATGTCTGTTGAGGGTGTTCTTCATAGTAAATCTCTTTCCACGAACTTCACACTCATGATTTCTTTCACTTTTTTTTTGTTTTAGTTTACCTTTTCAGTCTTGATTATGCGTGATGTGACTCTCTGCCAAGTGCCTAACAATCACCCACTTTTTAGAGGCTGCAACCGAGGGTTCTTTTTAAGATGGTAGTGGTTCCCTTAAGGACAATTATTTGGATTTCTGTTGCCCTCGGGTTTCCTGGGATTTTAGCTAGATGATCTTTGAAGTTATTTTTCAGTAGGCCTGTTGCTCCGGCAATGACTGGCACAATCGAGATGTTCTTCAATTTCCAGTTTCTTTTCATATCATGCATCAGGCCTTGATATTTGGTGACTTTCTCCCTTTCAGCTCTGTTTAGCCCGCTGTCATGTGGGATACTGACCTCAACTATCATAGCCACTTTTTCTTTCCTGTTCCACACAACCAGGTCCGGTTTCACTACAGCATTATCTAAGTAGGTAGCTGTTGGAATTACCTGGTCATAGTAGATGGTGTGCGTCTCATTTCCGGTGATTTTCTCTGGCTGATGTTCCCACACTTTGCTAGAGCACTTGATGTTCAGGCTGTTGCAGATGGTCCAGTGTAGGTATTTGCACACCTCATCATGCCTGACTGTGTAGTAGCCATCGGCTAGCAGAGTCTGGCAGCTGCAGATCAGGTGGCTCACACTTTAATTTCAGTGTGGCAGAACCTGCATTTGTTGTTGTTACTGAGACCAGCCATTTTTTTGAAAGCGTTGGTCATTATGGCCTGGTCTTGTGCTGCCATTATCAGCCTCTCTTGATCGTAGTGGAGGGTTCCTTTGATGAGCCAGTTCAGAGAGCTCTCCTTGTCAATGTAGTCTTTGGAGAGCTCTTGCAGGAAAAACTTGGCACGTTGGTGTTCTGCCCACTCAGTTAAGTTGGTGTTCTGGAACTTCCTGGTGAATTTTGAACGGCTCTTTCTGGCCATTTTGGTGGCTGGTGTGTTTTCTGTTTCCTGCTCATCTACTATACAATCCTGTCCAAAATGCTGGGCCAGCTTAGTAATTGAGGTGTTTTTGCTGGCTTTGTTGGTGTGGTGTTCCCGGACCCTGGCAATGTTTGGACTTAGGGAGCTTCTGAGGTATTGGCCGATGCTCACCATAGTGGCTCTGTGTTGGTGGTTAACTTCAGACAGTCCTAGGCCTCCCTCTCTTCTTGGCATATACAGTCTTGGAAGGCACTGATTTCTGTAGATGACCTTGTGGAGTGTTAAAGTTTTCCTTGTTTTTACATCTAATTTATTTATTTCGGTTTGAGGCCAGTCAATAATGCCAAAGCTGTAACTTAGCACTGGCATGGCAAGTTGGTTTATGGCAGTTATTTTGTTTTTGTTGGTGAGTTGCGTCTTGCAGATCTTCTTCAGACGGCTGAGGTGTTCACTGCCTGCCTTCTTCCTCATGGTGGTATGCTGTATGCTGTCATTTTCCTCAATGCCAAGGTATTTGTATGGCTCATGCTCCATTAGGTCTCTGATTTCACTGGCCTCGTCTAGCTGGATGTTCTCGGTGTGGGCCTTTTTTCCACTGCGCATTGTGCATTTAGCACATTTATCAAGGCCAAACTTCATCCCGATGTCATTGGAGAAGGTGTGTACAGCCTGGAGCAGTTGGTGGAGTTCTGCGTCAGAGCTTACATAGAGCTTAAGGTCATCCATGAACAGTAGATGGTTCACTGTTTTGTTTGGGTCTTTTTTGCGAGTTTGACTTAGGTTGTACCCACTTTGGCACTTATTTAGGAGCTTACTGAGAGGGTCTATTGCCATACAGAAGAGAAGGGGGATAGGCTGTCTCCTTGGTAGATTCCCCTTATTCTGACCTTGGGGATGATGGTTTTCCCCTTGGTGTGGCTGAGTGTGATGTTTGTTTGCCACATTTGCATTTGTGTTGCCAGTGCTTGAGTGATGGTCGGGTGGACTTTATATAGCTCAAGACACTGTAGTATCCATGAGTGTGGCACGCTGTCGAATGCTTTTTGGTAGTCGATCCAGGCCACACTCAGGTTTCTTTGGCGTTTCTTGCAGTCTTCCAAAATTGTTTTGTTAAGAAGAAGCTGATCTTTGGTACCAAGGCAGCTTTTTTTGCACCCAGTTTGCTCTTTCTCTAAGTAGTTGCCGGAGGATAGATGTTCATAGATGTTCTCGGCGATTAAGCCTGTGAAGAGCTTGTAGGTGGTACTGAGGCAGCATATTGGTCGGTATTTCACCAGTGTGTGTGAGGATGTGTTTACTGAGGTTACTCTTCTTACTGAACCTTTGGCCATACTCACAACATTCATGACTCATTTCAAAGGTGTGGCTGTATTTGTTGAGCTCATCCTTCATACGGTCTTTTTTCCACACTCTTGGCATTCATAATTTCCTTCACCAGTGTGTGGAGGTGGTGGGTGAGTGAAGTGATGCACCCCCTGGTGTATATGTTCCTGTTAGTTAATTAGTGCAAGTCTGTGTCTAGTGATCTCGTTCTAGTCTCAAATCTCCTCATACTCAAATTTGCCCTTTCCTCTATGGCTGGAGGTGCCAGCAGCAGGGAGGTGGTGGTGACTCTTCTGGCCACCCCTGGTCCTCACACTAGTGGCAGCCTTCCCCTGCTGCTCCTGGCCACTCAGGCTGCTGCCTCCTTAAAGTTTACATTCATGCTTTGCTCCATGCGGCATAATTTTTCTGAGCTGTCCCCAGACACTCACCGCATTCTTGTCTGCCGGCCCCTCACATACACCACTTGTCCAAGGCCAAGACTCCTCACCCAGGAGTTGAATCCCTCTAAATCTTACAGGACTTGTTTGTGAGTCAGTTCGCCCATGCTCTCGTTGATCATCGCTGCCATTAACACGTGCCCTGCGACGGGACCCACCGGTGGGTCATCATTTGTGTGTGTGTGTGTGTGTGTGTGTGTGTGTGTGTGTGTGTGTGTGTGTGTTGCAGCACAACCAAGTGGTGGATCACACAACAGTTTTCATGTCATGCTTTCTTAGTAATATAAATAGGAATAGGATTGTAAGGAAAAACTACAATATCAGTAGGTGTAGGAAGCCATAATAAAAATTGAGATAAATAATAATAATAGATTTATTTGATGATTTCTTTTCTAAAAACTTAATGAGAAATAATTCTCCCTTCAAAATTTTCCTAATACAGATATGAAAGAAACGTTTAACCTTTGATTATTTTCCTTAAAGATATGCTTTCTGAAGTGAAATTTTGTTTATCTTTCATAACATTCCTCATACAGTCAAGCCCTGGGAGCTGGGGCTGCGAAATGTTTATGAATGTGCCCCCTTTTTTAATCAAGGGTATAGTAGGGAGAGGAAGTGGGTTAGTGGTAAAGGTACAGGTGGGGGAATAGGTAAGACAGTAGGAGTGTACAGTTGTATGATTAAGATTCGTTGATTGTTGGCCTGCCGCCAAAAAGCTGTGTGACTGATGTACAGACACGATGACATGATAGCAAGGAGGTGACGGACAGACCATACCATAATCCTGTGCAACAATGACTCAGGGCAGAGGCTAAGCTCCATATTCTTAACCCATCCGCTGTGATTGGCATGGGTTTGACTTTCACTGGTAGCCTGGTAACATATACTCCCAGGTCTTTCTCTGCCTCTGTGGTGGATAGTAGAGTGTTTCTCATGTGGTATTGGTATGCTGGATATCCCTTCACTGGTAGCCTGGTAACATACACTCCCAGGTCTTTCTCTACCTCTGTGGTGGATAGTGGACTGTTTCCCATGTGGTATTGGTATGCTGGATATCCCTTCACTGGTAGCCTGGTAACATACTCTCCCAGGTCTTTTTATGCCTCGGTGGTGGATAGTGGAGTGTTTCCCATGTGGTATTGGTGTGCTGGATATCCCTTCACTGGTAGCCTGGTAACATACACTCCCAGGTCTTGCTCTGCCTCTGTGGTGGATAGTGGAGTGTTTCCCATGTAGTATTGGTGTGCTGGATACCCCTTCACTGGTAGCCTGGTACCATACACTTCTAGGTCTTTCTCTGCCTCTGTGGTGGATAGTGGAGTGTTTCCCATGTGGTATTGGTGTGTTGGATATCCCTTCACTGGTATCCCGATAACATTCACTCCCAGGTCTTTCTCTGCCTCTGTGGTGGATAGTGGAGTGTTCCCCATGTGGTTTTCACGCCAACCCAGTGCTTTTCACGCCAACCCAGTGCATTTCACGCCAACCCAGTGCTATTTTTCACTCCAACCCAGTGCTACACGGTTTTATATTGCTTTTGTGTTTTCTTCTCCTTCTATTATTAGGATACTTTACTGTGCTGTGATAATAGGACTACGTGAATCAGGGGCGTCAAGCTACGTTAATTTCTAAGTCCACACAAAACACTAGATAATCCACTTTCCGCGCAAACCTAGTGAACACAGTTATTATCTTCTTTACATAAGTCATTTCTCAGTATATTAATATTGGCCTATGTTTTGTCTTGGGTGGGTAGAAATAGCCGCGCCTTTTTACCCGAGACACACCCTTTTCCCCAGGGAATTGACCTGACTGCGACCTACAGCAGCTGTTGGTTTGTTTTCCTAGATACACATTTTTGCCCAGAGATCTGACCTGACGACCTCACCGCAGCTGCGTACTTTGTTATCGTCTTAACGCGCCTAATTGTTTCCGTCTTGCCTCGCCCATATCTTCACCATGACGTCCCTCAAGCGTTGTTCTGGGTGTGGTCTTCGCATGGCCAAGCAGTACTTTCCTTCCAAGGACGTTTGTAGGTTCTGCGTTAAGACTCAGAAGGATGATCAGAGGATCATAGAGTTAGAGAATAGGGTTACGACTCTCGCCGCCCAGATACACTTACTAGTTAGTGCAGCAGCAACAAGCCCCGCCTCCTCCTCCTCCCCTTCCTCTTCTTCCTCGTCCTCCTCCCCTCCAGTATTGTCTTTCTCCACACAGCAGCCCCTCCCATCCTTCTCCTCCTCCTCCTCCTCGACCATCTCCGCTCTCCCCGCTTCCCACCCCTTCTTCTCCTCTTCTTCCTCCTCTTCCTCCTCCCCCTCCTCGCCTTCCTCTTCCGTCCCCCCTCTCCCCTCTCCCCGCCCACCCTCCTCCTCCTCCTCTCCCTCTTTCTCCTCCTTGTCCTCCGCCTCTTCGCTCGTCCCTCCCTCCCACATCTGTCCTTCACCTTCCCTTTCCCCCTCTTCCTCCTCCCTCTCCTCGTCCGTTCCTCCCTCCCCCACCTCACACTCCCTTTCACCTACTCCTCCTTCCTCCTCCTCCTCCTCCTCCTCCTCCCCCTCCCCTTCCTCCTCCTCCTCCTCGTCCTCCTCCTCCACGTCCTCTTCCGTCGCCCCCCTCCCCTCCTCCCGCCCACGCTCCTCCTCCTCCTCCTCCCCCTCTTTCTCCTCCTCGTCCTCCTAGTCCTCCGCCTCCTCGCTCGTCCCTCCCTCCAACACCTGTCCCTTACCTTCCCTTTCCCCCTCTTCCTCCTCCCTCTCCTCGTCCGTTCCTCCCTCCACCACCTCACCCTCCCTTCCTCCTACTCCTTCTTCCTCCTCCTCCTCCTCCTCCTCCTCCTCCTCCTCCTTTCCACCTTCCACCTCTTCCACAATTTCTCCTCGTTCTTCACAGCAGGTCCCGCCCCTCCCTTCCCGCTCTCCCCTCCCCCCTTCACACACCCCTCCTGGCCCCCCGTCCGACCGTCGGGTTCTTGTTGGTGATAATCAAGTTCGTTATGTTGACAGGTATTTTTGCTCCAAGGATAAGAACAGGACGAGGGTGTGTTTCCCAGGGGCAGGGGTGGGCCATATATCAGACAGGATTGAGGCGTGTATGGCAAGCGAGGGATCGAACCCCATTGTCTTTCTCAGCTGTGGCGGAAACGACGTTTCTCGTGTGCCAAGCGAGGACCTTCTCAGGCGTTTTAGAGAATTGTAAGGCAGGATACGTGACGCTGGTGGGTCGCCAGTAGTGTGTGGCGTCCTGCCAAGGAGGGGCGTTGGCGATGGATGGCTGTCCAGGGCGATAGCAGTGAACAGCAGACTTGCTGAGCACTGCGGGCGCAATGGGTGGCTGTTCGTCGACAATTGGGACCTCTTCTTTGGCAACGACGCCCTCTACGCCCGTGACGGGATACACTTGACGTTCAAGGGTGTTGAGGCTCTCTCAGACTCCCTTGAGCGAGCACTTGGTACCCTGAGGGATTTTTTAGTATAGGCGAGAGGGGGAGGAGTAATGGGAGCAATGGGAGGAGTAATGGGAGGGGACATATAGCTCATAATATAACCAGGCAGCTTAGAAGTAATTATAGGGGAATAACAGAGGACGGGCTAAGAATCTTCTATACTAACAGCAGGAGCCTCAGAAACAAGATAGACTTACTAAGGGGTGAAGCTTGTTCAGAAAATTTTGACATAATAGCGATCACTGAGACATGGATAGACACTGCTAATAGAAATTTTAGATCAGAATTTGAAATAACGGGTTATCAGATGTTTCACAAAGACAGAAGGGGCAGAAAGGGAGGTGGAGTTGCGCTATATGTTAAAGACTCACTTAAATGTTTAGTTAACAATTCAGTCAAAACTAACATGGATTCAGAATCAGTTTGGGTGGACGTTTACAAAGGGAAAGAAAAACTAACTCTAGGAGTTATATACAGGCCACCCAACCTTAACAGGCAGGACACGAATATATTACTACAGGAGATTGGCAGGGCGAGTATGAGTAGAAATGTCTGCGTAATGGGGGACTTTAATTATAGGAATATAGACTGGGAAGACCTAGTGGGTGACCTGGAAGCCGAGGACTTTCTTGAAGTTATACAAGATAATTTCCTTTTAAGCAGGTAGTTACTGAGCCTACCAGAGGAGATAACATATTAGACTTAGTCCTAACCAATAATGGGAACTTGCTACGTGAGTTGGAGGTGGGCGGAGAGTTAGGAAATAGTGACCACAGAACGGTTCGTTTTAGCTTAGACTAGGCGGTAACCCGCGAACCAAACCCAGTGTTAGTGCCAGATTTTAGAAGAGCAAACTACGAGGGGCTTCGAAGACATCTTGAAGGGGTAAACTGGGATAATTTAGGGATTCATGAGGGCCAGAACTGCGGATTGGAGAGCCAGGAGAACCAGGTAGAAATGTCTTACAATAATTTAGTTAGAGTAATAGTAGAGGGGCAAGGACAGCATATACCACAGCGAACACTTAGAAAAGAAAACAATGATCCTAAGTGGATGACTCGTGGACTAAAACACGAGATTGGGTTAAAGAAGGGAATTTATCAGAAAATAAAGAATGGTGAAACACATCTCAGGGGCCGGTACGTCGAACTATCTAGATTAGTTAAGAAAACACCAGGATAGCAAAAAAGAACTATGAGATCAAAGTAGCAAATGAGGCGAAAAGTAATCCTAAGGGCTTCTTTCAGATGTATAGAACAAAAACACGGGAGAAAATTGGACCGCTGAAAACAAACACAGGGGAGCTAGTAGAAAATTACGAAAATATGAGCACATTGTTGAACGACTACTTCCTTTCAGTATTCACACAGGAGGATCGAACGACTATACCGGAGAGTTCAGGTGTACGAGGGCGGGGATGGCGATAAATTGAGGGATATAATCATTACCAGGCAAGTAGTTCAGGATGAGATAGATAAGCTTAAGAAGAACAAGTCGCCAGGTCCTGACGGGATATTTCCGAGGGTATTAAAGGAATTAGGTAATGTACTCAGTGACCCACTAACCGACATCTTTAAGATGTCGGTAAATACTGGCTATGTGCCGAGCCTATGGAAAGTAGCTAATGTGACGCCGATTTTTAAAAAGGGGGACAGGTCAGTTGCTTCAAACTATCGCCCAATTAGCTTAACATCGGTTATAGGCAAGATGCTGGAGTCCATAATAGCCAGGAAGATTCGGGAGCATTTAGAGAAACATAGGTAGCTTAATTCACGACTCGCAGCATGGGTTCACAAAAGGTCAACCACTCAGCGAATGACCAGTGTTTTGTAGTTCTACACACTGAAATTGAGAGAATTAGTAAAATAATCGATCATGACTATTAACTGGTATTTGAGACTAAGATAATTTGAATGTTAAATGTTCAGTGAGTTAGAAATAATCATTGGACATTAGATAGTGATACTACGAAGAAAATGTCAGATATATGGGAATTGAAATAACTTTTAATATTAATATATTAATTAATATATAATATATATTAATTAATATTTAATATATTATTAATTAATTACTTTTAATATTAAGGCGCGAACTGTTATCTCACGTCAGGTCCGGTGTACCGTTGCCTGCGTTCTCCAGTTGATTGAGGTGGTTGAGACAACACAATAACCTTTTAGTTAAGTGATGTGTGGCCGAGCGGTAGCCGTTATAAGTTCACTTTAGTTCACTTTAGTTCCCTCTCTCAGGTTAATACAAATACCAAATGTATTTTAACTATATTAACAGTTGTACTACATAAGGTTTACAGTTTACGTGAGCGAGACGAACGAAATCAGAGACAGCCACACCGCTGCAGGGCGCGGGGCGGCAGAGCACCGCTCACCTGCTCGTCACCCGTCTTATCTCCCTTCTCTCGTCTTCTCCGCGTTGTTCGCCCGTTTTATTTGCTTGTTGTTTGTCCGGAAGGGTGTGGGTTCCGGTTGATGACGGCTGATGAAAGTCATTATTTGCTGATCCTAGTGTCAGTTCATCACAGCTTCCCACGGCCAAAAGCACGACGTGTTGTTAAACATCCGGTCGGTGTCGCCACACGTACAGTCATACATACACATGTACATTATAATATACACATTACACATGGCCAAGTGACTATGATGATGCCAAGTTTATTTAAAAGGACATCAGTAGCCTATCCATAAAACCAATTAAGACTCGCTAACTACGACGTTGTGAATAATTGCATATCGAGGATTATTATTGAGGCTAAGATCATAATTGTTGAAGACCCTTGCGGAGCGCTGCGCTAGCACTGGAACGGGGCCTGAAACCTCATCAACGGTCAACGGTAGAATATCAAAAGATAACGACAATCACCTCCCTTCTTCCCCTCACATCAGCTAATTACAAAGGCCAAAAAGTAGATAATTCGGGTTCTAATGAGTGTTCTTTTAAGTTCACGGTAGAGACGAACGATCAAACTACCACCAGGGTCATTAAACTACGCCTGGAAATGCCTAAACTCCTACGAAAACTGTCAAATGATTATATGTTCTTGGAGATTAAATGGGTTCTAATGAGAGTTCTTTTAGGTTCACGGTACAGACGAAGGGTTAAACTACCACCAGGGTCATTAAACTACGCCTGGAAATGCCATAAACTCCTGCGAAAACTGTCAACTATGTGTGCTTGGAGGTCAAATGGGTTCTAGTAAGTGTTTTAATTAAGGTAAATGGAAGTACAGATAAAGGGTCAAACTACCACCAAGTTCATTAAACTACCTACCCCAGAAATGTCCCCAACCTCCTGCGAATACCTTGTCAAATACGTGTTCTTGGGCACTTAAGGGGGGACCCAGGGGGGTATTTTTTGAGGATTATTTTTTTAACTGGCTTAATTAGTTTTTCTCGCTCAACAAGTCGGGGATGCTATGTACTACCAGGTAA
>NW_026111620.1:397500-452806 GCF_024679095.1 Eriocheir sinensis | reverse complement strand
TGTCTGTTGTTCTGTGTGTGTACCCGGCGGTGGTGTCTGTTATGTGTGTGTGTGCTCGGCGGTAGTGTCTGTTGTTGTGTGTGTGTGCCCGGCGGTGGTGTCTGTTGTTGTGCGTTTGTGTCCGGCGGTGGTGTCTGTTGTTGTGTGTGTTTGCCCGGCGGTGGTGTCTGTCGTTGTGTGTGTGTGCCCGGTGGTTGTGTCTGTTTTTGTGTGTGTGCCCGGCGGTGGTGTCTGTTGTTGTGCGTTTGTGTCCGGCGGTGGTGTCTGTCGTTGTGTGTGTGTGCTCGGCGTTGGTGTCTGTTGTTGTGTGTCTGTGCTTAGCGGTGGTGTCTGTTGTTGTGTTTGTGTGCCCGTTAGTGGTGCCTGTCATTTTGGGGGCGTGCGCGGCGGTGGTGTATGTTGCTGTGTGTGTGTGCCCAGCGGTGGTGTCTGTTGTTGTGTGTGTGTGCCCGGTGATGGTGTCTGTTGTTGTGTGTGTGTGCCCGGTGATGGTGTCTGTTGTTGTGTGTGTGTGCCCGGCGGTGGTGTCTGTTGTTGTGTGTGTGTGCCCGGCGGTGGTGTTTGTTGTTGTGTGTGTGTGCCCGGCGGTGGTGTCTGTTGTTGTGTGTGTGTGCCCGGCGGTGGTGTCTGTTGTTGTGTGTGTGTGCCCGGCGGTGGTGTCTGTTGTTGTGTGTGTGTGCCCGGCGGTGGTGTCTGTTGTTGTGTGTGTGCCCGGCGGTGGTGTCTGTTGTTGTGTGTGTGTGCCCGGCGGTGGTGTCTGTTGTTGTGTGTGTGTGCCCGGCGGTGGTGTTTGTTGTTGTGTGTGTGAGCCCGGCGGTGGTGTTTGTTGTTGTGTTTGTGTACCCGGCGGTGGTGTCTGTTGTTGTGTGTGTGTGCCCGGCGGTGGTGTTTGTTGTTGTGTGTGTGTGCCCGGCGGTGGTGTCTGTTGTTGTGTGTGTGTGCCCGGCGGTGGTGTCTGTTGTTGTGTGTGTGTACCCGGCGGTGGTGTCTGTTGTTGTGTATGTGTGCCCGGCGGTGGTGTCTGTAGTTCTGTGTGTGTCCTCGGCGGTGGTGTCTGTTGTTGTGTGTGTGTACCCGGCGGTGGTGTCTATTGTTCTGTGTGAGTACCCGGCATTGGTGTCTGTTGTGTGTGTGTACCCGGCGGTGGTGTCTGTTGTTCTGTATGTGTGCTCGGCGGTGGTGTCTGTTGTTCTGTTTGTGTCCTCGGCGGTGGTCCCGGCGGTGGTGTCTGTTGTTCTGTGTGTGTGATCGGCGGTGGTGTCTGTTCTTTTGTGTGTGTACCCGGCGGTGGTGTCTGTTGTTCTGTGTGTGTGCCCGGCGGTGGTGTCTGTTGTTCTGTGTGTGTACCCGGCGGTGGTGTCTGTTGTTCTGTGTGTGTTCCCGGCGGTTGTGTCTGTTGTTCTGTGTGTGTGCCCGGCGGTGGTGTCTGTTGTTCTGTGTGTGTACCCGGCGGTGGTGTCTGTTGTTATGTGTGTGTTCCCGTCGGTGGTGTCTGTTGTTTTGTGTGTGTGTTCGGCGGTGGTGTCTGTTGTTGTGTGTGTGTTCCTGGCGGTGGTGTCTGTCATGTGTGTGTGTGCTCGGCGGTGGTGTCTGTTGTTGTGGGTGTTTGCCCGGCGGTGGTGTTTGTCGTTGTGAGTGTGTGGCCGGCGTAGGTGTCTGTCGCTGTGGGTGTTTGCCCGGCGGTGGTGTCTGTCGTTGTGAGTGTGTGGAAGGTGGTTGTGTCTGTTTTTGTGTGTGTGTGCCCGGCGGTGGTGTCTGTTGTTGTTCGTTTGTGCCCGGCGGTGGTGTCTGTCGTTGTGTGTTTGTGCTCGGCGTTGGTGTCTGTTGTTGTGTGTGTGTGCCTGGTGATGGTGTCTGTTGTTGTGTGTGTGTGCCTGGCGGTGGTGTTTGTTGTTGTGTGTGTGTACCCGGCGGTGGTGTCTGTTGTTCTGTGTGTGTGCCCGGCGGTGGTGTCTGTTGTGTGTGTGTGCCCGGCGGTGGTGTCTGTTGTTCTGTATGTGTGCTCGGCGGTGGTGTCTGTTGTTGTGTGTGTGCCCGGCGGTGGTGTCTGTTGTTGTGTGTGTGTGCCCGGCGGTGGTGTCTGTTGTTGTGTGTGTGTCCTCGGCGGTGGTGTCTGTTGTTCTGTGTGTGTGCCCGGCGGTGGTGTCTGTTGTTGTGTGTGTGTGCCCGGCGGTGGTGTCTGTTGTTCTGTGTGTGTGCGGGGGGGTGGTGTCTGTTGTTGTGTGTGTGGCCCCGGCGGTGGTGTCTGTTGTTCTGTGTGTGTGCCCGGCGGTGGTGTCTGTTGTTCTGTGTGTGTACCCGGCGGTGGTGTCTGTTGTTCTGTGTGTGTACCCAGCGGTGGTGTCTGTTGGTGTGTGTGTGTGCGGCGGTGGTGTCTGTTGTTCTGTGTGTGTGCCCGGCGGTGGTGTCTGTTGTTGTGTGTGTGTGCTCGGCGGTGGTGTCTGAGGTTGTGTGAGTGCCCGGCGGTGGTGTCTGTTGTTGTGTGTGTGTTCCAGGCGGTGGTGTCTGTTGTTGTGTGTGTGTTTGCGGCGGTGGTGTCTCTGGTTATATGTGTGTTCGAGGCGGTGGTGTCTGTTGTGTGCGTGTGCCCGGCGGTGGTGTCTGTTGTTGTGTGTGTGTGCCCGGCGGTGGTGTCTGTTGTTGTGTGTGTGTGCCCGGCGGTGGTGTCTGTTGTTGTGTGTGTGCCCGGCGGTGGTGTCTGTTGTTGTGTGTGTGTGCCCGGCGGTGGTGTCTGTTGTTGTGTGTGTGCCCGGCGGTGTCTGTTGTTGTGTGTGTGCCCGGCGGTGGTGTCTGTTGTTGTGTGTGTGCCCGGCGGTGGTGTCTGTTGTTGTGTGTGTGTGCCCGGCGGTGGTGTCTGTTGTTGTGTGTGCCCGGCGGTGGTGTCTGTTGTTGTGTGTGTGCCCGGCGGTGGTGTCTGTTGTTGTGTGTGTGTGCCGGCGGTGGTGTTTGTTGTGTGTGTGTGCCCGGCGGTGGTGTGTGTTGTTGTGTGTGTGTGCCCGGCGGTGGTGTCTGTTGTTGTGTGTGTGTGCCCGGCGGTGGTGTCTGTTGTTCTGTGTGTGTGCCCGGCGGTGGTGTCTGTTGTTGTGTGTGTGTGCCCGGCGGTGGTGTCTGTTGTTGTGTGTGTGTGCCCGGCGGTGGTGTCTGTTGTTGTGTGTGTGTGCCCGGCGGTGGTGTCTGTTGTTGTGTGTGTGACCGGCGGTGGTGTCTGTTGTTGTGTGTGTGCCCGGCGGTGGTGTCTGTTGTTCTGTGTGTGTGCCCGGCGGTGGTGTCTGTTGGTGTGTGTGTACCCGGCGGTGGTGTCTGTTGTTGTGTGTGTGTGCCCGGTGGTGTCTGTTGTTCTGTGTGTGTTCGGCGGTGGTGTCTGTTGTTCTGTGTGTGTGCCCGGCGGTGGTGTCTGTTGTTGTGTGTGTGTGCCCGGCGGTGGTGTCTGTTGTTGTGTGTGTGCCCAGCGGTCGTGTCTGTTGTTGTGTGTGTGTGCCCGGCGGTGGTGTCTGTTGTTGTGTGTGTGTGCCCGGCGGTGGTGTCTGTTGTTGTGTGTGTGTGCTCGGGTTTTGTGTCTGTTGTTGTGTGTGTGCCCGGCGGTGGTGTTTGTTGTTGTGTGTGTGTGTCCGGCGGTGGTGTCTGTCGTTGTGTGTTCCCGGCGGTGGTGTCTGTTATTGTGTGTGTGTGCCCGGCGGTGGTGTCTGTTGTTGTGTGTGTGTGCCCGGCGGTGGTGTCTGTTGTTCTGTGTGTGTACCCGGCAGTGGTGTCTGTTGTTCTGTGTGTGTGCCCGGCGGTGGTGTCTGTTGTTGTGAGTAAGTGCCCGGCGGTGGTGTCTGGTGTGGTGTGTGTGTCTGGCGGTGGTGTCTGTTGTTGTGTGTGTGCCCGGCGGTGGTGTCTGTTGTTGTGTGTGTGCCCGGCGGTGGTGTTTGTTGTTGTGTGTGTGGGGCGGTGGTTTGTGTCTTTGGTTGTGTGTTCCCGGCGGTGGTGTCTGTTATTGTGTGTGTGTGCCCGGCGGTGGTGTCTGTTGTTGTGTGTTTTCACGGCGGTGGTGTCTTTTGTTGTGTGTGTGTGCCGGCGGTGGTGTCTGTTGTTGTGTGTGTGCCCGGCGGTGGTGTCTGTTGTTGTGTGTGTGCCCGGCGGTGGTGTCTGTTGTTGTGTGTGCCCGGCGGTGGTGTCTGTTGTTGTGTGTGTGTGCCCGGCGGTGGTGTATGTTGTTGTGTGTGTGTGCCCGGCGGTGGTGTCTGTTGTGTGTGTGTGCCCGGCGGTGGTGTCTGTTGTTGTGTGTGTGTGCCCGGCGGTGGTGTCTGTTGTTGTGTGTGTGTGCCGGCGGTGGTGTCTGTTGTTGTGTGTGTGCCCGGCGGTGGTGTCTGTTGTTGTGTGTGTCCTCGGCGGTGGTGTCTGTTGTTGTGTGTGTGTGCCGGCGGTGGTTTCTGTTGTGTTGTGTGTGGCGGCGGCGGTGGTGTCTGTTGTGTGTGTGTCCCCGGCGGTGGTGTCTGTTGTTCTGTGTGTGTGCCCGGCGGTGGTGTCTGTTGTTCTGTGTGTGTGCCCGGCGGTGGTGTCTGTTGTTCTGTGTGTGTGCCCGGCGGTGGTGTCTGTTGTTGTGTGTGTGTCCTCGGCGATGGTGTCTGTTGTTCTGTGTGTGTTCCCGGCGGTGGTGTCTGTTGTTCTTAGTGTGTGCCCGGCGGTGGTGTCTGTTGTTCTGTGTGTGTTCCCGGCGGTGGTGTCTGTTGTTCTGTGTGTGTGCCCGGGGGTGGTGTCTGTTGTTCTGTGTGTGTGCTCGGCGGTGGTGTCTGTTCTTCTGTGTGTGTAACCTGCGGTTGTGTCTGTTGTTGTGTGTGTGCCCGGCGGTGGTGTCTGTTGTTGTGTGTGTTCCGGCGGTGGTGTCTGTCATGTGTGTGTGTCCTCGGCGGTGGTGTCTGTTGTTGTGTGTGTTTGCCCGGCGGTGGTCTCTGTCGTTCTGTGTGTGTTGCCGGCGGAGGTGTCTGTCGTTGTGGGTGTGTGCCCGGCGGTGGTGTCTGTTGTTGTGTGTGTGGCAGGTGGTTGTGTCTGTTGTTGTGTGTGTGTGCCCGGCGGTGGTGTCTGTTGTTGTTCGTTTGTGCCCGGCGGTGGTGTCTGTCGTTGTGTGTGTGTGCTCGGCGGTGGTGTCTGTTGTTGTGTGTGTGTGCCCGGCGGTGGTGTCTGTTGTTGTGTGTGTGTGCCTGGCGGTGGTGTCTGTTGTTGTGTGTGTGTGCCCGGCGGTGGTGTCTGTTGTTCTGTGTGTGCCCGGCGGTGGTGTTTGTGTTTGTGTGTGCCCGCGGTGGTGTCTGTTGTTCTGTGTGTGTGCCCGGCGGTGGTGTCTGTTGTTGTGTGTGTGTTTGCTTGGCGGTGGTGTGTGTTGTTGTGTGTGTGCCCGGCGGTGGTGTCTGTTGTTCTGTGTGTGTCCTCGGCGGTGGTGTCTGTTGTTGTGTGTGTGTGCCCGGCGGTGGTGTCTGTTGTTGTGTGTGTGCTCGGCGGTGGTGTCTGTTGTTCTGTGTGTGCTCGGCGGTGGTGGTGTCTGTTGTTGTGTGTGTGTGCCCGGCGGTGGTGTCTGTTGTTCTGTGTGTGTGCCCGGCGGTGGTGTCTGTTGTTCTGTGTGTGTACCCGGCGGTGGTGTCTGTTGTTGTGTGTGTGTTCCCGGCGGTGGTGTCTGTTGTTGTGTGTGTGTTCCCGGCGGTGGTGTCTGTTGTTGTGTGTGTATTCCCGGCGGTGGTGTCTGTTGTTGTGTGTGTGCCCGGCGGTGGTGTCTGTTGTTGTGTGTGTGTGCCCGGCGGTGGTGTCTGTTGTTGTGTGTGTGTGCCCGGCGGTGGTGTCTGTTGTTGTGTGTGTGTGCCCGGCGGTGGTGTCTGTTGTTGTGTGTGTGTGCCCGGCGGTGGTGTTTGTTGTTGTGTGTGTGCCCGGCGGTGGTGTCTGTTCTGTGTGTGTGCTCGGCGGTGGTGTCTGTTGTTGTGTGTGATTGCCCGGCGGTGGTGTCTATTGTTGTGTGTGTGTGCCCGGCGGTTGTGTCTGTCGTTGTGTGTGTGCCCGGCTGTGGTGTCTGTGGGTGTGTGTGTGCCCGGCGGGGGTGTCTGTTGTTGTGTGTGTGTGCCCGGCGGTGGTGTCTGTTGTTGTGTGTGTGTGCCCGGCGGTGGTGTCTGTTGTTTGTGTGGGCGTGCGGTGTCTGTTGCTGTGTGTGTGCCCGGCGGTGGTGTCTGTTGTTGTGTGTGTGTGCCCGGCGGTGGTGTCTGTTGTTGTGTGTGTGTGCCGGCCGTGGTGTCTGGTGTTGTGTGTGTGTGCCCGGCGGTGGTGTCTTTTATTGTGTGTGTGTGCCCGGCGGTGGTGTCTGTTGTTGTTGTGTGTGTGTGCCCGGCGGTGGTGTCTGTCGTTGAGAGTGTGTGCCCGGCGGTGGTGTCTGTTGTTGTGTGTGTGTTCCCGGCGGTGGTGTCTGTTGTTGTGTGTGTGCCCGGCTGTGGGGTTTGTTGTTGTGTGTGTGTGCCCGGCGGTGGTGTCTGTTGTTGTGTGTGTGTGCCCGGCGGTGGTGTCTGTTGTTGTGTGTGTGTGCCCGGCGGTGGTGTCTGTTGTTGTGTGTGTGTGCCCGGCGGTGGTGTCTGTTGTTGTGTGTGTGTGCCCGGCGGTGGTGTCTGTTGTTGTGTGTGTGTGCCCGGCGGTGGTGTCTGTTGTTGTGTGTGTGTGCCCGGCGGTGGTGTCTGTTGTTGTGTGTGTGTGTGCCCGGCGGTGGTGTCTGTTGTTGTGTGTGTGTGCCGGGCGGTGGTGTCTGTTGTTGTGTGTGTGTGCCCGGCGGTGGTGTCTGTTGTTCTGTGTGTGTCCTCGGCGGTGGTGTCTGTTGTTGTGTGTGTGTGCCCGGCGGTGGTGTCTGTTGTTCTGTGTGTACCCTGCGGTGGTGTCTGTTCTGTGTGTGTGTGCCCGGCGGTGGTGTCTGTTGTTCTGTGTGTGTGCCCGGCGGTGGTGTCTGTTGTTCTGTGTGTGTGCCCGGCGGTGGTGTCTGTTGTTCTGTGTGTGTGCCCGGCGGTGGTGTCTGTTGTTTTGTGTGTGTACCCGGCGGTGGTGTCTGTTGTTCTGTGTGTGTTCCCGGCGGTGGTGTCTGTTGTTCTGTGTGTGTGTTCGGCGGTGGTGTCTGTTGTTCTGTGTGTTCCCGGCGGTGGTGTCTGTCATGTGTGTGTGTGCTCGGCGGTGGTGTCTGTTGTTGTGTGTGTTTGCCCGGCGGTGGTGTCTGTCGTTGTGTGTGTGTGGCCGGCGGTGGTGTCTGTTGTTGTGTGTGTTTGCCCGGCGGTGGTGTCTGTCGTTGTGAGTGTGTGCCCGGTGGTTGTGTCTGTTGTTGTGTGTGTGTGCCCGGCGGTGGTGTCTGTTGTTGTGTGTGTGTGCCCGGCGGTGGTGTCTGTTGTTGTGTGTGTGCCCGGCGGTGGTGTCTGTTGTTGTGTGTGTGTGCCCGGCGGTGGTGTCTGTTGTTGTGTGTGTGTGCCCGGCGGTGGTGTCTGTTGTTGTGTGTGTGTGCCCGGCGGTGGTGTTTGTTGTTGTGTGTGTGTGCCCGGCGGTGGTGTCTGTTGTTGTGTGTGTGTGCCAGGCGGTGGTGTCTGTTGTTGTGTGTGTGCCCGGCGGTGGTGTCTGTTGTTGTGTGTGTGTGCCCGGCGGTGGTGTCTGTTGTTGTGAGTGTGTGTCTTGCGGTGGTGTCTGTTGTTGTGTGTGTGTGCCCGGCGGTGGTGTCTGTTGTTGTGTGTGTGTCCCCGGCGGTGGTGTCTGTTGTTGTGTGTGTGTGCCCGGCGGTGGTGTCTGTTGTTCTGTGTGTGTGCCCGGCGGTGGTGTCTGTTGTTGTGTGTGTGTTCCCGGCGGTGGTGTCTGTTGTTATGTGTGTGTGCCCGGCGGTGGTGTCTGTTCTGTGTGTGTGTTCGGCGGTGGTGTCTGTTGTTCTGTGTGTGCGTGGCGGTGGTGTCTGTTGTTCTGTGTGTGTGCCCGGCGGTGGTGTCTGTTGTTCTGTGTGTGTCCCCGGCGGTGGTGTCTGTTGTTCTGTGTGTGTGCCTGGCGGTGGTGTCTGTTGTTGTGTGTGTGCCCGGCTGTGGAGTTTGTTGTTGTGTGTGTGTGCCTGGCGGTGGTGTCTGTTGTTGTGTGTGTGCCCGGCGGTGGTGTCTGTTGTTGTGTGTGTGTGCCCGGCGGTGGTGTCTGTTGTTGTGTGTGTGTGCCCGGCGGTGGTGTCTGTTGTTGTGTGTGTGATCCAGGCGGTGGTGTCTGTTGTTGTGTGTGTGTGCCCGGCTGTGGTGTCTGTTGTTGTGTGTGTGCCCAGTGGTGGTGTCTGTTCTGTGTGTGTACCGGGAGGTGGTGTCTGTTGTTGTGTGTGTGTGCCCGGCGGTGGTGTCTGTTGTTGTGTGTGTGTGCCCGGCGGTGGTGTCTGTTGTTGTGTGTGTGTACCCGGCGGTGGTGTCTGTTGTTGTGTGTGTGTGGCCGGCGGTGGTGTCTGTTGTTCTGTGTGTGTCCTCGGCGGTGGTGTCTGTTGTTGTGTGTGTGGTCCCGGCGGTGGTGTCTGTTGTTCTGTGTGTGTGCCCGGCGGTGGTGTCTGTTGTTGTGTGTGTGCCCGGCGGTGGTGTCTGTTGTTCTGTGTGTGTTCCCGGCGGTGGTGTCTGTTGTTCTGTGTGTGTGCCCGGCGGTGGTGTCTGTTGTTCTGTGTGTGTGCCAGGCGGTGGTGTCTGTTGTTGTGTGTGTGCTCGGCGGTGGTGTCTGTTGTTCTGTGTGTGTTCCCGGCGGTGGTGTCTGTTGTTCTGTGTGTGTGTTCGGCGGTGGTGTCTGTTGTTCTGTGTGTGTTCTCGGCGGTGGTGTCTGTCAAGTGTGTGTGTGCTCGGCGGTGGTGTCTGTTGTTGTGTGTGTGTGCCCGGCGGTGGTGTCTGTTGTTGTGTGTGTGTGCCCGGCGGTGGTGTC
Source organism: Eriocheir sinensis (assembly GCF_024679095.1). Lineage (NCBI taxonomy): Eukaryota > Metazoa > Arthropoda > Malacostraca > Decapoda > Varunidae > Eriocheir > Eriocheir sinensis. The sequence goes on along the minus strand of NW_026111620.1, from coordinate 443,905 downwards.
TGTTGTTGTGTGTGCCCGGCGGTGGTGTCTGTTGTTGTGTGTGCCCGGCGGTGGTGTCTGTTGTTGTGTGTGTGTGCCCGGCGGTGGTGTCTGTTGTTGTGTGTGTGGCCCTCGCTTTGGTGTGTGTTGTTGTGTGTGTGCCCGGCGGTGGTGTCTGTTGTTGTGTGTGTGTGTGCCCGGCGGTGGTGTCTGTTGTTGTGTGAGTGTGCCCGGCGGTGGTGTCTGTTGTTTTGTGCGTGTGCGCGGCTGTGGTGTCTGTTGTTGTGTGTGTGTTACCGGCGGTGGTGTCTGTTGTTCTGTGTGTGTTCCCGGCGGTGGTGTCTGTTGTTGTGTGTGTGTTCGGCGGTGGTGTCTGTTGTTCTGTGTGTGTGCCCGGCGGTGGTGTCTGTTGTTCTGTGTGTGTGCCCGGCGGTGGTGTCTGTTGTTCTGTGTGTGTACCCGGCGGTGGTGTCTGTTGTTCTGTGTGTGTGCCCGGCGGTGGTGTCTGTTGTTGTGTGTGTGTGTTCGGCGGTGGTGTCTGTTGTTCTGTGTGTGTTCCCGGCGGTGGTGTCTGTCGTGTGTGTGTGCTCGGCGGTGGTGTCTGTTGTTGTGTGTGTGTGCCCGGCGGTGGTGTCTGTTGTTGTGTGTGTGTGCCCGGCGGTGGTGTCTGTTGTTGTGTGTGTGTGCCCGGCGGTGGTGTTTGTTGTTGTGTGTGTGTGCCCCGCGGTGGTGTCTGTTGTTGTGTGTGTGCACGGCGGTGGTGTCTGTTGTTGTGTGTGTGTGCGCGGCGGTGGTGTCTGTTGTGTGTGTGCCCGGCGGTGGTGTCTGTTGTTGTGTGTGTGTGCCCGGCGGTGGTGTCTGTTGTTGTGTGTGTGGACCCGGCGGTGGTGTCTGTTGTTCTGTGTGTGTGCCCGGCGGTGGTGTCTGTTGTTCTGTGTGTGTGCCCGGCGGTGGTGTCTGTTGTTGTGTGTGTGCCCTGCGGTGGTGTTTGTTGTTCTGTGTGTGTGCCCGGCGGTGGTGTCTGTTGTTGTGTGTGTGTACCCGGCGGTGGTGTCTGTTGTTCTGTGTGTGTGCCCGGCGGTGGTGTCTGTTGTTCTGTGTGTGTGCCCGGCGGTGGTGTCTGTTGTTGTGTGTGTGTGCTTGGCGGTGGTGTTTGTTGTTGTGTGTGTGCCCGGCGGTGGTGTCTGTTGTTGTGTGTGTGCCCGGCGGTGGTGTCTGTTGTTGTGTGTGTGTGCCCGGCGGTGGTGTCTGTTGTTGTGTGTGTGCCCGGCGGTGGTGTCTGTTGTTGTGTGTGTTTGCCGGGGTGTGGTTTCTGGTGTTGTGTGTGTGTGCCCGGCGTTGGTGTCTGTCGTTGTGTGTGCCCGGCGGTGGTGTCTGTTGTTGTGTGTGTGTGCCGGCGGTGGTGTCTGTTGTTGTGTGTGTGCCCGGCGGTGGTGTCTGTTGTTGTGTGTGTGCCCGGCGGTGGTGTCTGTTGTTGTGTGTGTGCCGGCGGTGGTGTCTGTTGTTGTGTGTGTGCCCGGCGGTGGTGTTTGTTGTTGTGTGTGTGTGTACCCCGCGGTGGTGTCTGTTGTGGTGTGTGTGTGCCCGGCGGTGGTGTCTGTTGTTGTGTGTGTGTGCCCGGCGGTGGTGTCTGTTGTTGTGTGTGTGTGCCCGGCGGTGGTGTCTGTTGTTGTGTGTGTGTGCCCGGCGGTGGTGTCTGTTGTTGTGTGCGTGTGCCCGGCGGTGGCGTTTGTTGTTGTGTGTGTGAGCCCGGCGGTGGTGTCTGTTGTTGTGTGTGTGTACCCGGCGGTGGTGTCTATTGTTCTGTATGTGTGCTCGGCGGTGGTGTCTGTTGTTCTGTGTGTTCCGGCGTTGGTGTTTGTTGTTTTGTGTGTGTGCCCGGGTGGTGTCTGTTGTGTGTGTGTTCCTGGCGGTGGTGGCTGTCATGTGTGTGTGACCGGCGGTGGTGTCTGTTGATTTGTGTGTGTACCCGGCGGTGGTGTCTGTTGTTGTGTGTGTGTTCTCGGCGGTGGTGTCTGTTGTTCTGTGTGTGTGCCCGGCGGTGGTGTCTGTTGTTCTGTGTGTGTACCCGGCGGTGGTGTCTGTTGTTCTGTGTGTGTTCCCGGCGGTGGTGTCTGTTGTTCTGTGTGTGTGTTCGGCGGTGGTGTCTGTTGTTCTGTGTGTTCCCGGCGGTGGTGTCTGTCATGTGTGTGTGTGCTCGGCAGTGGTGTCTGTTGTTGTGGGTGTTTGCCCGGCGGTGGTGTCTGTCGTTGTGAGTGGTAGGCCGGCGTAGGTGTCTGTCGTTGTGAGTGTTTGCCCGGCGGTGGTGTCTGTCGTTGTGAGTATGTGCCCGGTGGTTGTGTCTGTTTTTGTGTGTGTGTGCCCGGTGGTGGTGTCTGTTGTTGTGTGTGTGTGCCCGGCGGTGGTGTCTGTTGTTGTGTGTATGTGCCCTGCGGTGGTGTCTGTTGTTGTGTGTGTGTGCCCGGCGGTGGTGTCTGTTGTTGTGTGTGTGTGCCCGGCGGTGGTGTTTGTTGTTGTGTGTGTGCCCGCCGGTGGTGTTTGTTGTGTGTGTGTGCCCGGCGGGGGTGTCTGTTGTTGTGTGTGTGCCCGGCGGTGGTGTCTGTTGTTGTGCGTGTGTGCCCGGCGGTGGGGTCTGTTGTTGTGTGCGTGTGCCCGGCGGTGCTGTTTGTTGTTGTGTGTGTGCCCGGCGGTGGTGTTTGTTGTTGTGTGTGTGTGCCCGGCGGTGGTGTTTGTTGTTTTGTGTGTGTGCCCGGCGGTGGTGTCTGTTGTTGTGTGTGTGTGCCCGGCGGTGGTGTCTGTTGTTCTGTGTGTGTTCTCGGCGGTGGTGTCTGTTGTTGTGTGTGTGTACCCGGCGGTGGTGTCTGTTGTTCTGTGTGTGTAGCCGGCAGTGGTGTCTGTTGTGTGTGTGTGTGTCCGGCGGTGGTGTCTGTTGTTCTGTGTGTGTGCCCGGCGGTGGTGTCTGTTGTTCTGTGTGTGTTCTCGGCGGTGGTGTCTGTTGTTCTGTGTGTGTGCCCGGCGGTGGTGTCTGTTGTTCTGTGTGTGTACCCGGCGGTGGTGTCTGTTGTTCTGTGTGTGTGCCCGGCGGTGGTGTCTGTTGTTCTGTGTGTGTGTGCCCGGCGGTGGTGTCTGTTGTTGTGTGTGTGTGCCCGGCGGTGGTGTCTGTTGTTGTGTGTGTGTGCCCGGCGGTGGTGTCTGTTGTTGTGTGTGTGTGTGCCCGGCGGTGGTGTCTGTTGTTGTGTGTGTGTGCCCGGCGGTGGTGTCTGTTGTTGTGTGTGTGTGCTTGGCGGTGGTGTTTGTTGTGTGTGTGTGCCCGGCGGTGGTGTCTGTTGTTGTGTTTGTGTGTGGACGTCTGTGGTGTCTGTGTTTTGTTGTGTGTGTGCGAGGCGGTGTTGTGTGTTTTTGTGTGTGTGCCCGGCGGTGGTGTCTGTTGTTGTGTGTGTGTGCCCGGCGGTGGTGTCTGTTGTTGTGTGTGTGTGCTCGGCGGTGGTGTCTGTTGTTGTGTGTCAGTGCACGGGGGTGGTGTCTGTTGTAGTGTGTGTGTACCCGGCGGTGATATCTGTTGTTCTGTGTGTGTACCCGGCGCTGGTGTCTGTTGTTTTGTGTGTGTGCTCAGTGGTAGTGTCTGTTGTTCTCTGTGTGTGCTCGGCGGTGGTGTCTGTTGTTCTGTGTGTGTCCTCGGCGGTGGTGGTGGTGTCTGTTGTTGTGTGTGTGTGCCCGGCGGTGGTGTCTGTTGTTCTGTATGTGTGCTCGGCGGTGGTGTCTGTTGTTCTGTGTGTCCTCGGCGGTGGTCCCGGCGGTGGTGTCTGTTGTTCTGTGTGTGTGTTCGGCGGTGGTGTCTGTTGTTCTGTGTGTTCCCGGCGGTGGTGTCTGTCATGTGTGTGTGTGCTCGGCGGTGGTGTCTGTTGTTGTGTGTGTTTGCCCGGCGGTGGTGTCTGTTGTTGTGTGTGGCCGGCGGTGGTGTCTGTTGTTGTGTGTGTGTGCCCGGCGGTGGTGTCTGTCGTTGTGTGTGTGTGCCCGGTGGTTGTGTCTGTTGTTGTGTGTGTGTGCCCGGCGGTGGTGTCTGTTGTTGTGTGTGTGCCCGGCGGTGGTGTCTGTTGTTGTGTGTGTGTGCCCGGCGGTGGTGTCTGTTGTTGTGTGTGTGTGCCCGGCGGTGGTGTATGTTGTTGTGTGTGTGCCCGGCCGGTGGTGTTTGTTGTTGTGTGTGTGTGTGCATGGCAGTGGTGTTTGTTGTTGTGTGTGTGTGCCCGGCGGTGGTGTCTGTTGTTGTGTGTGTGTTCCCGGCGGTGGTGTCTGTTGTTGTGTGTGTGTGCCCGGCGGTGGTGTCTGTGGTTGTGTGCGTGTGCCCTGCGGTGGTGTTTGTTGTTGTGTGTGTGTGCCCGGCGGTGGTGTTTGTTGTTGTGTGTGTGCACGGCGGTGGTGTTTGTTGTTGTGTGTGTGCCCGGCGGTGGTGTCTGTTGTTGTGTGTGTGTGCCCGGCGGTGGTGTCTGTTGTTCTGTGTGTGTTCTCGGCGGTGGTGTCTGTTGTTGTGTGTGTGTACCCGGCGGTGGTGTCTTTTGTTCTGTGTGTGTACCCGGCAGTGGTGTCTGTTGTGTGTGTGTATTCGGCGGTGGTGTCTGTTGTTGTGTGTGTGTGCCCGGCGGTGGTGTCTGTTGTTCTGTGTGTGTTCTCGGCGGTGGTGTCTGTTGTTCTGTGTGTGTGCCCGACGGTGGTGTCTGTTGTTCTGTGTGGGCCCGGTGGTGGTGTCTGTTGTTGTGTGTGTGCCCGGCGGTGGTGTCTGTTGTTCTGTGTGTGTACCCGGCGGTGGTGTCTGTTGTTCTGTGTGTTCCTGGCGGTGGTGTCTGTTGTTCTGTGTGTGTGTTCGGCGGTGGTGTCTGTTGTTCTGTGTGTGTTCCCGGCGGTGGTGTCTGTCATGTGTGTGTGCCCGGCGGTGGTGTCTGTTGTTGTGGGTGTTTGCCCGGCGGTGGTGTCTGTTGTTGTGTGTGTGACCGGCGGTGGTGTGTGTTGTTGTGTGTGTGTGCCCGGCGGTGGTGTCTGATGTTGTGTGTGTGCACGGCGGTGGTGTATGTTGTTGTGTGTGTGTTCCCGGCGGTGGTGTCTGTTGTTGTGTGTGCTTGGCGGTGGTGTCTGTTGTTCTGTGTGTGTGCCCGGCGGTGGTTTTTGTTTTGTGTGTGCCGGGGGGTGGTGTCTGTTGTTGTGTGTGTGGCCGGCGTAGGTGTCTGTCGTTCTGGGTGTTTGCCCGATGGTGGGTGGTGTCTGTCGTAGTGAGTGGGTGCCCGGTGGTTGTGTCTCTATTTGTTTGTGTGTGCCCGGCGGTGGTGTCTGTCGTTGTGTGTGTGTGCTTGGCGTTGGTGTCTGTTGATGTGTGTCTGTGCTTAGCGGTGGTGTCTGTTTTTGTGTTTGTGTGCCCTTTAGTGGTGTCTGTCATTTTGTGGGCGTGCCCGGCGGTGGTGTCTGTTGCTGTGTGTGTTTGCCCAACGGTGGTGTCTGTTGTTGTGTGTTTGCCCGGGGATGGTGTCTGTTGTTGTGTGTGTGTGCCCGGCGGTGGTGTCTGTTGTTGTGTGTGTGTGCCCGGCGGTGGTGTCTGTTGTTGTGTGTGTGTGCCCGGCGGTGGTGTCTGTTGTTGTGTGTGTGTGCCCGGCGGTGGTGTCTGTTGTTGTGTGTGTGTGCCCGGCGGTGGTGTCTGTTGTTGTGTGTGTGCCCGGCGGTGGTGTTTGTTGTTGTGTGTGTGTGAACGGCGGTGGTGTCTGTTGTTGTGTGTGTGTGCCCTTGTGTGGTGTCTGTCGTTTTGTGTGCGTGCCCGGCGGTGGTGTCTGTTGTTGTGTGTGTGCCCGGCGGTGGTGTGTGTTTGTGTGTGTGTGTGCCAGGCGGTGGTGTCTGTTGTTGTGTGTGTGTGCCCGGTGGTGGTGTCTGTTGTTGTGTGTGCGTGTGCCCAGCGGTAGTGTGTGTTGTTGTGTGTGTGTGCCCGGCGGTGGTGTCTGTTGTTGTGTGTGTGTGCCCGGCGGTGGTGTTTGTTGTTGTGTGTGTGTGCCCGGCGGTGGTGTCTGTTGTTGTGTGTGTGTGCCCGGCGGTGGTGTCTGTTGTTGTGTGTGCGTGTGCCCGGCGGTGGTGTCTGTTGTTCTGTGTGTGTGCCAGGCGGTGGTGTCTGTTGTTCTGTGTGTGTGTTCGGCGGTGGTGTCTGTTGTTCTGTGTGTTCCCGGCGGTGGTGTCTGTCATGTGTGTGTGCTCGGCAGTGGTGTCTGTTGTTGTGGGTGTTTGCCCGGCGGTGGTGTCTGTCGTTGTGAGTGTGTGGCCGGCGTAGGTGTCTGTCGTTGTGGGTGTTTGCCCGGCGGTGGTGTCTGTCGTTGTGAGTATGTGCCCGGTGGTTGTGTCTGTTTTTGTGTGTGTGTGCCCGGTGGTGGTGTCTGTACTTGTGAGTGTGTGCCCGGCGGTGGTGTGTGTTGTTGTGTGTATGTGCCCTGCGGTGGTGTCTGTTGTTGTGTGTGTGTGCCCGGCGGTGGTGTCTGTTGTTGTGTGCGTGTGCCCGGCCGTGCTGTTTGTTGTTGTGTGTGTGTGTGCCCGGCGGTGGTGTTTGTTGTTGTGTGTGTGTGCCCGGCGGTGGTGTCTGTTGTTGTGTGTGTGTGCCCGACGGTGGTGTCTGTTGTTGTGCGTGTGTGCCCGACTATGGCGTCTGTTGTTGTGAGCGTGTGCCCGGCGGTGCTGTTTGTTGTTGTGTGTGTGTGCCCGGCGGTGCTGTTTGTTGTTGTGTGTGTGTGCCCTGCGGTGGTGTTTGTTGTTTTGTGTGTGTACCCGGCGGTGGTGTCTGTTGTTGTGTGTGAGTGCCCGGCGGTGGTGTCTGTTGTTCTGTGTGTGTTCTCGGCGGTGGTGTCTGTTGTTGTGTGTGTGTACCCGGCGGTGGTGTCTTTTGTTCTGTGTGTGTACCCGGCAGTGGTGTCTGTTGTGTGTGTGTATTCGGCGGTGGTGTCTGTTGTTCTGTATGTGTGCTAGGCGGTGGTGTCTGTTGTTCTGTGTGTGTTCTCGGCGGTGGTGTATGTTGTTCTGTGTGTGTGCCCGACGGTGGTGTCTGTTGTTCTGTGTGTGTACCCGGCGGTGGTGTCTGTTGTTCTGTGTGTGTGCCCGGCGGTGGTGTCTGTTGTTCTGTGTGTGTACCCGGCGGTGGTGTCTGTTGTTCTGTGTGTGTTCCTGGCGGTGGTGTCTGTTGTTCTGTGTGTGTGTTCGGCGGTGGTGTCTGTTGTTCTGTGTGTGTTCCCGGCGGTGGTGTCTGTCATGTGTGTGTGTGCTCGGCGGTGGTGTCTGTTGTTGTGGGTGTTTGCCCGGCGGTGGTGTCTGTTGTTGTGTGTGTGCCCGGCGGTGGTGTTTGTTGTTGTGTGCGTGTGTCCGGCGGTGGTGTTTGTTGTTGTGTGTGTGTGTGTGCCCGGCGGTGGTGTCTGTTGTTGTGAGTGCGTGTGCCCGGCGGTGGTGTCTGTTGTTGTGTGTGTGTGCTTGGCGGTGGTGTCTGTTGTTCTGTGTGTGTACCCGGCGGTGATTTTTGTTTTTGTGCGTGTGCCCGGCGGTGGTGACTGTTGTTGTGTGTGTGTGGCCGGCGTAGGTGTCTGTCGTTCTGGGTGTTTGCCCGATGGTGGCTGGTGTCTGTCGTCGTGAGTGTGTGCCCGGTGGTTGTGTCTCTATTTGTTTGTGTGTGCCCGGCGGTGGTGTCTGTTGTTGTTCGTTTGTGCCCGGCGGTGGTGTCTGTCGTTGTGTGTGTGTGCTTGGCGTTGGTGTCTGTTGATGTGTGTCTGTGCTTAGCGGTGGTGTCTGTTTTTGTGTTTGTGTGCCCTTTAGTGGTGTCTGTCATTTTGTGGGCGTGCCCGGCGGTGGTGTCTGTTGCTGTGTGTGTTTGCCCAACGGTGGTGTCTGTTGTTGTGTGTTTGCCCGGGGATGGTGTCTGTTGTTGTGTGTGTGTGCCCGGCGGTGGTGTCTGTTGTTGTGTGTGTGTGTCCGGCGGTGGTGTTTGTTGTTGTGTGTGTCTGTGCCCGGCGGTGGTGTCTGTTGTTGTGTGTGTGTGTGCCCGGCGGTGGTGTCTGTTGTTTTGTGTGCGTGTGCCCGGCGGTGGTGTTTGTTGTTGTGTGTGCCCGGGGGTGGTGTCTGTTGGTGTTTGGGTGTGCCCGGCGGTGGTGTGTGTTGTTGTGTGTGTGTGCCCGGTGGTTGTGTCTGTTGTTGTGTGTGTGTGCCCGGTGGTGGTGTCTGTTTTTTTGTGTGTGTGCTTGGCGGTGGTGTCTGTTGTTGTGTGTGTGTGCCCGGCGGTGGTGTCTGTTGTTGTGTGTGTGTGCCCGGCGGTGGTGTCTGTTGTTGTGTGTGTGTGCCCGGCGGTGGTGTGTGTTGTTGTGTGTGTGTGCCCTGCGGTGGTGTCTGTTGTTGTGTGTGTGTGCCCGGCGGTGGTGTCTGTTGTTGTGTGTGTGTGCCCGGCGGTTGTGTCTGTTGTTGTTTCTCTGACTCAGTGCTATGGAATCAGAGGGTGTCATGTGCTGCAGAGAGGCTTGGAAGTGTTATAACTATGCTAGTGAATGGCTGGACTGCACTAATCTGACGATATAGGAAAGTGTAAGTGTAGGAAGTTGGCACTCTCTGACTCAGTGCTAGGGAATCAGAGGGTGTCATGTGCTGCAGAGAGGCTTGGTGGTGTTATACCTATGCTAGTGAAAGGCTGGACTGGACTAATCTGATCCTGTCGGAAGGTAAGGGTGTCGGAGTGTGGCACTCTCAAGCTCAGTGCCTGGTAATCAGAAGGTGTCATGTGTTGCAAAGAAGCTTGAAGGTGCTATAAATATGCTATTGCAAGGCTGGACTGCACTAATCTGTCCCTGTTGGAAGATGCAGCTGTAGGAATGTGGCACTTTTTAGGTAAGTGCCATTTAATAAGAAGGTGTCATGTCCTGCAGAGTGGCTTGAAGGTGTTTTAACTATGCTAGTGAAAGGCTGAACTGCACTAATCTGTCCCTGAAAGAAGGTGAAGGTGTAGGAAGGTGGCACTCTCTGGCTCAGTGGTAGAGAACCAGGTGTCATGTGCTGCAGAGAGGCTTGGAGGAGTTATAACTATCCTAGTGAAAGGCTGGACTGCACTAATCTGACCCTGTAGGAAGGTGAAGGTGTAGGAAGGTGGCACTCTCAAGCTCTGTTCTAGGGCATCATAAAGTGTCATGTGCTGCAAAGTTGCTTGGAGGTGTTATTATGCTAGTGAAAATCTACACTGCACAAATCTGACCCTGTAGAAAGGTGCCACTCTAAAGATCAGTGCTAAGGAATCAGAAGGTGTCATGTGCTGCAGAGAAGCTTGGAGGTTTTATAACTATGCTAGTGAAAGGCTGGACTACACTAACCTGACCCTGTAAGAGGGTGCTGGTGAAGGAAGGTGGCACTCTCTGACTTAGTGCTAATGAATCGGGTGCCATGTGCTGCAAAGAGGCTTTAAGGTGTCATAACTATGTTAGTGATAGGCTTCACTGCACTAATCTGACCCTGTTGGAGGGTGATGGTGTAGAAAAGTGGCACTCTCTTGCTCAGTGTTAAGGAATCAGTTGTCATGTGCTGCAGAGAGGCGTGGAGGTGTTATAACTATGCTAGTGAAAGGCTGGTCTTCACTAATGTGACCCTGTAGGAAGATGCAACTGTAGGAAGGAGGCACTTTCTATCTCAGTGCTAAGGAATTAAAATGTGTCATGTGCTGCAGAGTGGTTTGAAGGTGTTCTAGCTATGCTAGTGCAAGGCTAGACTGCACTAATTTGACCATGTAAGACGGTGAATGCGTAGAAAGGTGGCACTCTCTGGCCCAGTGCTAGGGAATCAGGTTGCATGTGCTGCAGAGAGGCTTGGAGGTGTTAGAACTATGGTAGTGAAAGACTGGACTGCACTACTCTGTCCATGTAGGAAAGTGAAGGTGTAGTAATGTGGCACTCTCAAGCGCAGTGCTAGGGAATCAGAAGGTGTCATGTACTACAGAGAGACTTTGAGGTGTTATAACTATGCTAGTAAAAAGCTGGACTGCACTAATCTAATCCCTGTAGGAAGGTGAAGGTGTAGGAAGGTGGCACTCTCTGGCTCAGTGCTAGGGAATCAGAAGGTGTCATGTGCTACAGAGAAGCTTGGATATGATATTACTATGCTAGTGAAAGGCTGGACTGCACTAAACTGATCCTGTAAGAGGGTGAAGGTGAAGGGAGGTGGCACTCTCTGGGTCAGTACTAAGGAATCAGGTGTCATGTGCTGCAGAGAGGCTTGGAGGTGTTAGTATTATGCTAGTGAAAGGCCGGACTGCACTAATCTGACCCTGTAGGAAAGTGAAAGTGTAGGAAGGTGGCATTCCCAGGCTCTGTGTTAGGGAATCAAAAGGTGGCATCTGCTGTAGAGAAGCTTGGAGGTGTTATAACTATGCTAGTGAAAGGCCGGACTGCACTAATCTGACACTGTAGGAAGGTGAAGGTGTAGGAAGGTGGAACACTCTGGCTCAGTGTTAGGGAATCAGAAGGTTTCATTTGCAGCGGAGACGCTTGGAGGTGTTATAACCCTCCTAGTGAAAGACTGGACTGCACTTATCTGACCCTGTAGCAAGATCCACCTGTAGGAAGGAAGCACTCTCTGGCTCAATGCTAGGGAATCAAAAGATGTCATGTGCTGCAGATAGGTTTGAAGGTAGTATGATATTATAAGGCTGGACTGCACTAATCTGTCCCTGTAGGAAGATGCAACTGTATGAAGGAGGCACTCTCTGGCTCTATGCAAAGGAGTTAGAAGGTGTCATGTCCTGCAGAGTTGTTTGAAGGTGTTATAACTATGATAGTGAAAGGCTGGACTGCACTAATCTGTCCCTGTAGGAAGGTGAAGGTGTAGGAAGGTGGCACTCTCAAGCTCTGTGCTAGGGAATCAGAAGGTGGCATGTGCTGCAGAGAGACTTGGAGGTCTTATAACTATGCTAGTGAAATGCTGGACTGCACTAATCTGACCCTGTAGGAAGGTGGAGGTGTAGGAAGGTGGCTCTCTCTGACTCAGTGCTAGGGAATTAGGTGTCATGGGCTGCAGAGAGGCTTTGAGGTGTTATAACTATGCTAATGAAAGGCTGGACTGCACAAATCTGACCCTGTAGGAAGGTGCCACTCTCAAGGTCAGTGCTAAGGAATTAGAAGGTGTCATTTGCTGAAGAGAGGCTTGGAGGTGTTATAACTATGCTAGTGAAAGGCTGGACTGCACTAATCTGACCCTGTAGTTAGGTGTAACTATAGGAATGAGGCACTTTCTAATTCAGTTGTCAGGAATTAAAAGGTGTCATGTGCTGCAGAGTGGCTTAAAGGTGTTATAACTATGCTAGTGAAAGCCTGGATTATACTAATCTGACCCTGATAAAAGGTGAAACAGTAAGAACGTGGCACTCTCAAGCTCTGTGCTAGGGAATCAGAAGGTTGCATGTGCTGCAGAGGGGCTTGGAGGTCTTATAACTATGCTACTGAAATGTTGGACTGCAGTAATCTGACCCAGTAGGAAAGTGAAGGTGTAGGAAGGTGGCACTCACTGGCTTCGTGCTACGGAATCAAAAGGTGTCATCTGCTGCAGAGAGGCTTGGAGGTGTTATAACTATGCTAGTGAAAAGCTGGACTGCACTTATCTGACCCTCTAGCAAGATCCAGCAGTAGGAAGGAGGCACTCTCTGGCTCAATGCTAGGGAATCAAAAGGTGTTATGTGCTGCAGAGAGGCTTGAAGGTAATATGATATTATAAGGCTGGACTGCACTAATCTGACCCTGTAGGAAAGTGGAGGCGTAGGAAGGTGGCACACTCTCTCTCTCTCTCTCTCTCTCTCTCTCTCTCTCTCTCTCTCTCTCTCTCTCTCTCTCTATATATATATATATATATCTATATATATATATATATATATATATATATATATATATATATATATATATATATATATATATATATATATATATATATATATATATACTATATATATAGAAGTCTTAAACACAATACTACAATATGTGCTCAGTTGTTGCCAATAATAATAACACTCGTCGTTCCACAAGCAGTGGTTTGTATCTCTGCTTACATCACAATTATTATATATATATATATATATATATATATATATATATATATATATATATATATATATATATATATATATATATATATATATATATATATATATATATATATATATATATATATATATATATATATATATATATATATATATATATATATATATATATATATATATATATATATATATATATATATATATATATATATATATATATATATATATATATATATATATATATTTATTTATTTATTTATTTATTTTCTACGTCGTGGCCTATTGAGCCGGTAGGCTTCTTCCCGGTGGATCCTGATGGTCGGCCCAAGGCTTCTTCCCGGTGGATCCAGATGGTCGGCCCAAGGCTTTTTCCCGTTGGATCCTGATGGTCGGCCCAAGGCTTCTTCCCGGTGGATCCTGACGGTCGGCCCAAGGTTTCTTCCCGGTGGGGCCTGGTGGTCGGCCCAGCCCGTTCTGGCGTAGGTGAGTGTCAGACGATAAATTATCGTTGAAAAAAAATTCGAGACAATCTTAATACAAGAACATGTTATGTGAAGAAAACGTAGAAAAAAAACAGTAAATTATCACATAAAACCGTAAAACAAGACAAACTTAGTATGTGAATATGTAAGAAGAAAAACCTTTTATCAACATTTAGTTATCCTAGAAGAAACGGTAAAATGCTTAACTCATTACGAGAACATGTAGTAAGATAATGTTACAGTAAATTACTGTAAAATTTGAAATAAACAGCTAGTAAATGATTGTTGATTGAAAAAGTATTGCACTGAAACTATCGTAGAGTAAATAACATAACAGGTTATTAGAATAGTAAAACTAAACAGAAATAATACACACTCACCAAGTAAATGTTATGTTTGAATGCAAGCACGTATTGCGACTTATGCTGAAAAACCGGAAAATAACACCTGTAAATTATCGCAGAATAACGATGAACAGGAAAAGACAAGAAATGCCACGAGAAAAAAAGTAAATACAGTGAAACGAACAGACACACCAAACACTCTCTCTCTCTCTCTCTCTCTCTCTCTCTCTCTCTCTCTCTCTCTCTCTTTAAATCCTATAGAAATAAATTAACAACGACCATAAGAACTGCCAAAGCAAATTACTATAAAAACAAACTGTCAAGTGATGCAGGGGACTCCAAAAAGACCTGGTCTACTATAAATAGTCTACTCGCTAAAAACAAGCGAAACTTCCTTCATCTTTTTTATTCAATGGTGATACCGTAACAGATTATTTTAATGTAGCAAACGCTTTCAATAACTATTTCAGTAATATTGGCAACACGTTAGCCACGAACATCCCAGAGACCCAAACACCTTTTACCACTTATCTCCCCGAATCGGTTCCATTTTCTTTCTACTTACGACCACCTACACTACCAGAAGTTAAGTCTGTCATTCTTAATATAAAAGCCTCTTCCCCGGGACATGATGACATTAGTATTAAAATAATTAAGGAATGTTGTGACCTAGTTTCTCCCTTTTTAGATTATATAATTAATACATATTTTAAAGAGGGCTCTTTTCCAAGTCACCTGCAGATGGCACGTGTTGTTCCAATCTTTAAGAAGGGAGACTCTTCATTACCACTTAATTACAGACCTATTTCTATCTTACCCAGCTTTAGCAAAATTATAAAAAAAAAATGATGTCAGTAAGACTAATTAATTACCTGTCCAAACACTCACTCCTCACCTCCGTTCAGTATTGCTCCGTCCTAAGTATTCTACTGAATTAGCACTTCACCATCTTTGTCAAAATATTTACAATGCTTTGGATGCAAAAATGTTCCAGATAACTGTGTTCTGTGATTTCACTAAAGCTTTTGACACCATTTCTCATAACAGTCTACTAGATAAATTGTTTGTTTATGGAATTCGTGGCAATGCGCATAATTGGTTCAAAAGTTACTTAGCACACAGGAAACAATGTACATCGTTTTTTTTTTTTTTTTTTTTTTTACAGCAAAGGAGACAGCTCAAGGGCACAAAAAAGTAAACATTAATAAAAAAAAAAAGCCCGCTACTCGCTGCTCCTAAAAAGAATCCAAAGAGGTGGCCGAAAGATAAGTCAGTTTCGGGAGGAGAGGTGTCCTGATACCCTCCTCTTGAAAGAGTTCAAGTCGTAGGCAGGAGGAAATACAGATGAAGGAAGATTGTTCCAGAGTTTACCAGCGTGAGGGATGAAAGAGTGAAGATGCTGGTTAACTCTTGCATAAGGGGTTTGGACAGTATAGGGATGAGCATGAGTAGAAAGTCGAGTGCAGCGGGGCCGCGGGAGGGGGGGAGGCATGCAGTTAGCAAGTTCAGAAGACCAGTCAGCGTGGAAATATCGATAGAAGATAGAAAGAGAGGCAACATTGCGGCGGAATTTAAGAGGTAGAAGACTATCAGTATGAGGAGGAGAGCTGATGAGACGAAGAGCCTTTGCCTCCACTCTGTCCAGAAGAGCTGTGTGGTGGAGCCCCCACACATGAGATGCATACTCCATACGAGGGCGGACAAGGCCACTGTATATGGACAGCAACTGTGCAGGGGAGAAGAACTGGCGGAGACGGTACAGAACGCCCAGCCTCGAGGAAGCTGATTTAGTAAGAGATGAGATATGAAGTTTCCAGTTGAGATTTTGAGTTAAGGATAGACCGAGGATGTTTAGTGTTGAGGAAGGTGATAGCTGGGTGTTGTCAAAGAATAGGGGATAGTTGTTTGGAAGATTGTGTCGAGTGGATAGGTGGAGAAACTGTGTTTTTGAGGCGTTGAAGGACACCAGGTTCTTCTTGCCCCAATCGGAAATAATAGTAAGGTCTGAGGCTAAGCGTTCTGCAGCCTCCAGCCTTGAGTCGTTAAGTTCCTGAAGGGTGGGTCTTCTATTAAAAGAAGTTGAATAATGCAGAGTGGAATCATCGGCGTAGGAATGGATAGGACAGTTCGTTTTGGAAAGAAGATCATCAATGAACAACAGAAAAAGAGTGGGAGATAGGACAGAACCCTGTGGGACACCACTGTTAATAGATTTAGGGGAAGAACAGTGACCGTCTACCACGGCAGAAATAGAACGGTCAGAAAGGAAACTGGAGAGAAGGATAGAAACCGTAGGAGGGTAGTTTAGAAAGCAAAGATTTGTGCCAGACCCTATCAAAAGCTTTTGATATGTCCAGCGCAATAGCAAAAGTTTCACCGAAACGGCTAAGAGAGGATGACCAAGAGTCAGTTAAGAAGGCTAGGAGATCACCAGTAGAACGCCCCTTGCGGAACCCATACTGGCGATCAGATAGAAGGTCAGAAGTGGAAAGGTGCTTTTGAATCTTACGGTTAAGGATTGATTCAAAAGCTTTAGATAGACAAGAAAGTAAAGCAATAGGACGGTAGTTTGAGGGATTGGAGCGGTCACCCTTCTTAGGTACAGGCTGTGTGAAGGCATACTTCCAGCAAGAAGGAAAGGTAGATGTTGACAGGCAGAGGCGAAAGAGTTTGACCAGGCAGGGTGACAGCACGGAGGCACAGTTTTTAAGGACAATAGGAGGCACTCCATCAGGTCCATAAGCCTTCTGAGGATTGAGGCCAGAGAGGGCATAGAAAACATCATTTTGAAGAATCTTTATAACAGGCATAAAGGAGTCAGAGGGGTTATGAGTAGGAGGAATATGCCCAGAATCGTCCAGAGTGGAGTTTTTAGAAAAAGTTTGAGAGAAGAGTTCAGCCTTAGAGATAGATGAGACGGCAGTGTTGCCGTCAGGACTGAGGAGTGGAGGGAAAGATGAAGAAGTGAAGTTGGAGGAGATGTTTTTGGCTAGATGCCAGAAGTCACGGGAAGAGTTAGAGAAAGCAAGGTTTTGACATTTTCTATTAATGAAAGAATTTTTGGTTAGTCGGAGAATAGATTTGGCACGATTTCGGGCAGAAATGTAAAGTTCATAATTAGCATTAGTTTGAAGGCTCTGGTATCTTTTATGAGCTACCTCTCTATCATTGACAGCACGAGAACAAGCGTGATTAAACCAAGGCTTTTTAGCGTGAGGAGTAGAGAAAGAACGAGGAATGTATGCCTCCATTCCAGAGACAATCACCTCTGTGATGCGCTGAGCACACACAGAGGGGTCTCTATCCTGGAAGCAATAATCATTCCACGGGAAATCGGAAAAGTACATCCTCAGGTCGTCCCACCGAGCTGAAGCAAAATGCCAGAAGCATCGCCTCTTCGGTGGGTCCAGAGGATGTACAGGAGCGATAGGACAGGATGCAGAAATAAGATTGTGATCGGAGGAGCCCAACGGAGAGAACAGTTTGACAGAATAAGCAGAAGGGTTTGAGGTAAGGAAGAGGTCTAGAATGTTGGGCCGATCTCCAAGACGGTCAGGAATACGTGTAGGGTGCTGGACCAACTGCTCTAGGTCGTTGAGGATAGCAAAGTTGTAGGCTTGTTCACCAGGATGGTCAGTGAAAGAGGATGAAAGCCAAAGCTGGTGGTGAACATTGAAATCTCCTAGGATGGAGATTTCAGCGAAGGGAGAGTGGGTCAACATGTGCTCCACTTTAGAATTCAAATAGTCAAAGAATTTTACATAGTTGGTAGAGTTAGGTGAGAGATAAACAGCACAGATGTATTTAGTAATAGAATGACAGTGAAGTCTTAACCAGATGGTGGAAAATTCAGAAGAGTCAAGGTCGTGGGCACGAGAGCAAGTGATGTCGTTGCGCACGTAGGCGCAACATCCAGTTTTGGATTGAAATTTAGGATTGAGATAGTAGGAGGGAACAGAGTAGAGATTGCTGTCAGTAGCCTCAGAAACTGTGTTTCGGTAAGGAAGAGAAGGTGAGGTTTAGAGGAGGAGAGATGATGTTCCACAGAATGAAAATTAGAGCGAAGACCGCGAATGTTGCAGAAATTGAGAAGAAAGAGGTTCGAGGAGTTATCAAGACACCTCTCGGGTCGGCAGCCAGAAGGGGAGTCCTCCCTGGGGTTTAACAATGTGTCATCGCCATTAGACCTCATCTTGACTATGCGGTTCAGTTCTGGTCACCTTACTATAGAATGGATATCAAAATGTTAGAATCGGTGCAGAGGAGGATGACTAAGATGATTCAGGGTTGAGAAACTTGCCATACGAGGAAAGACTCAAGCAGTTAAACTTGCATTCTCTAGAAAGGCGAAGGGTGCGTGGAGACATGATCGAGGTTTATAAATGGATGAAGGGCTTTAATAAGGGAGACATTCATAAGGTTTTGTTGGTAAGAGAACCGGGTAGGACACGAAGTAATGGGTTTAAACTGGATAAATTCAGATTCAACAGGGACATAGGCAAAAATTGGTTTACTAACAGGGTGGTGAATGAGTGGAATAGGCTTAGCAGTTATGTGGTGAGTGCCAATACAATTGTCACATTCAAAAATAGACTAGATAAATTCATGGACAGCGATATTAGGTGGGGTTAGATACACGGGAGCTTAGGGTCAAAGGAGCTGCCTTGTACAGGCCTACCGGCCTCTTGTAGACTCCTGCATTCTTATGTTCTTATGTTCTTATACAGATACTGCATGTGGTGTGCCTCAGGGATCAATTCTTGGCCCGATTCTTTTCTTAATTTATATAAATGACATAATTCATAGCAGCAATAAATTAAAATTCCTTTTATTTGCCGACGATACCACAATTTTCATTCAAGGACATGATCTTGAAGATATAACAGACGCTTTAAATGCTGAGCTTATCAATGTATCAAATTGGATCATGAGTAATAAATTAACATTAAATATTAACAAAACTAAGTTCATGATTTCTAGTCCACTCACGACTCAGCCAGTTCATACATCAATAAAAATTAATAATTTTGGATTAAATGTAGTTACTTATTATAAATTTTTAGGTATAACTATCGATAATAAATTAAAATGGAAACGACACATTGACATGGTAAAATCAAAGGTAGCCCTGCTAACGGCCGCAATATTCAGATTAAGAGATTCTCTCTAATATATCCGCACCTTCTATACTGTTGTGCCATATGGGGAGGCGCCTATAACACCTTCATCGACAGCCTGATTATTTCACAAAAAAAACTCTTACGTGTTATGTTCTTTAAAGATCGGTATGCTCATACAAATTGTATTTTTAGAGATTTTAGGTTGTTAAAGCTTCCCGATATTATAAACCTTCAAACTAACTTATTTGTACACAAAGCTCTTCACTCTTTCCCTGTATACCCTGGCTTTACTGTGATGCCCCGCTCTGTGCCCCGTAGAACTCATCAATTGCGTCCACCGTTATGCAGGACCACACACGCCCAGCAGAGTGTTCTGTCACGGGGATCAAAAAGCTGGAATAACTTGCCTCAGTCCCTTCTAAATAATGATAATCAAGTCTCATTTAAAAGAAAGTTATTTTCATTGTTACATGGTAATTATACTTAATATTTTTCAGTGAAATATATACCTTAACTACCTCACATTAAGGCATGTTAAAGAGTGCTTGCTATGCTTTCCCCCTATCCTTCTCCTTCCCCCTTTCCCTCCCTTTTCTACTGCTACTACTACTGCTACTACCACTGCTACTACTGCTACTACTACTACTACTACTACTACTACTACTACTACTACTATTAGAATATGTAATAGTAATGTTCAGGATCAGTATCACTATTATAATTTTATTATCACTATTATTATTATTATTATTATTATTATTATTGTTATTATTATTATTATTATTACTATTATTATTATTATTATTATTATTATTATTATTATTATTATTATTATTATTATTATTATTATTATTATTATTATTATTATTATTATTATTATTATTATTATTATTATTATTATTATTATTATTATTATTATTATTATTATTATTATTATTATTATTATTATTATTATTATTATTATTATTATTATTATTATTATTATTATTATTATGCGTTACTACTGTCACTATTATCATGTTTATCATTATTATCATGTCTATCATTATTATGTCTATCATTATTATCATGTCTCATTATTATCATGTCTGTCATTATTATTATTTTTTTTATTGTCATTATCATTATTATTAGTAATATTGTTATGAAACTATTATTACTGTTAGTAGTATTTTTGTTGCTATTGCTATTGTTATTATTAGTATTAGTATTATCACTTTGTTCTGTTAATCAGGAACAAAAGCCTATTTTCATTAATTTTGTATTGGGGTGCACATGTATATAGTATGCATTCTGAGTTAGCCATACTTAATTTTTTTGCAATCTTTAATATATTTTGATAGACCTTGTCGCACCTGTTATGCTCACTTATATATATATATATATATATATATATATATATATATATATATATATATATATATATATATATATATATATATATATATATATATATATATATATATATATATATATAAATATATATAACATGTAGTCCATAAGAGAGCTACGGCTCAATGGACTAGTGGCTTTTAAAGACAATGTGTAAAATAATCTATGTAACTACCTTGAGGCCAATAAATCAATCAATCAATCAATCAATCTCTCTCTCTCTCTCTCTCTCTCTCTCTCTCTCTCTCTCTCTCTCTCTCTCTCTCTCTCTCTCTCTCTCTCTCTCTCTCTCTCTTGTTTCCATTTCTCCTCACATTTGATTCTCCTCACTCTCTCCATTGGCTCTCATCTCGCCTTTCTCTTCTCTCTTCCATCACTCCGCCTCTTCCTCCTCCTGCCGTGAGGGAGGTCTTAGCACTGTCATGATCGTCTGTAAGGCGTTCGAATCAGCGGATCGTCGTTTGGATAGAACTTTTATCCAAAAACTTAGGTTTGTCCTCGTTATTACGCGCCCAGGGGGAAGAAGAAGATGAAGAGGAGGAGGAGGAGGAGTCGATGATGTAGAAACCTGAGTAAAGGAAGAGGTATTGAAGGACAGGTCGAACTTATGAGAAGAACACGGACGAGGACGAGGACGAGGACGAGGAGGAGGAAACAAGGACCCATTGAAAGGCGGCCAAGATGAAGCCTGTTGGCTCACTACGAGGCCGCCCTCTCCAGTACTGTGATCTGTTCGACAGTCACTTGGTGCCTCCAGTGTAGATCAAGCCAAGATGAAGCCTATTGGCTCACTACGAGGCCGCCCTCTCCAGTACTGTGATCTGTTCGACAGTCACTTGGTGCCTCCAGAGCAGATCAAGCCAAGATGAAGCCTATTGGCTCATTACGAGGCCGCCCTCTCCAGTACTGTGATCTGTTCGACAGTCACTTGGTGCCTCCAGAGCAGATCAGAGCACTTTGGTGCGCACGTTCTGTTTACGCTTGATTCGCGAAGTAGCGGTAGATGCGATTTTTCAAAGTTGATGGTTTCTGAATTTAAGACTTCAGCAGGGAGGTTGTTCCATTGACGCATGATTTGGTTTGAAAAGAAATGCCTAGCAATGTCTGTATTGCCTCGCTTCACTTGACTGGATAAACCGTTGTTTCTAGTTCATGGGATGGTTTGTAACAAAAAAAAATGGAGTGGTCGACGTTACTGAAGTTCTTCAAATACTTGAAGATTCATATTCTCGCGTAAGCGTCTCTTTTCCAGTGAAATTCGTTTATTCGGTGGAGGAGGAGGAGGAGTAGGAGGAGGAGGAGGAGGAGGAAAATGCGGGCGTGAGGGATACCCAAGAAAGACATTTGAATAGTGAAATATCAGCATTCAAATGTACGTTGTGAGGGAGAGATTTTGCGACAGAGAGAAAAAGCCGCCCCGACACACCCCGCGGCTCGAGGCTTTACTCGGCGTGTTTCGAGGTGTCTTAGAAGCTTTGAAGAACTTGCTCGCCTTAAAGATTCCTCCGGCAGTTGAAATATTAGTCTAGACCTTTTTTGTGTGATTAGGCTTTATATGGTAGTGGCGCTGCTGGTAGAAGAAATAGTAGTAGTAGTAGTAGTAGTAGTAGTAGTAGTAGTAGTAGTAATATTAGTAGTAGTAGTAGTTGTAGTAGAAGTAGTAGTAGCAATATCATCCCCATTATAATTTTTTAATTATATTCATTAATGTTCCTTTTCTTTCAAAATATTATATTATTCCCCTTTCCCTCTCTTCCTTTGCATCTGCTTGGCTTTTGTGTCTCCTTTTTCTTCTTCCTCCAGCTGTTTTTTTCTTTCACTTTGATCATTACTTATTTTCCTTTTCAAGTCTTTCTGCTTTTTGTGCTCGCCGCACACCCGAACGCGGAGAGAGAGAGAGAGAGAGAGAGAGAGAGAGAGAGAGAGAGAGAGAGAGAGAGAGAGAGAGAGAGAGAGAGAGAGAGAGAGAGAGAGAGAGAGAGAGAGAGAGAGATTGCCGGTTGAACTGATGGTTACTGGTAAGTCATAGTTAAACGTTACATCGATGTCATTTTCTTTTTTACAGCAAAGGAGGCAGCTCAAGGGCAAAAAAAGTAATAATGAGACAAAAAATCCCGCTAAACACCCCCTGATGAGTGAGAACATAACATAAGAACATAAGAACGCAGGAGTCTACAAGAGGCCGGTAGGCCTGTACAAGGCAGCTCCTTTGACCCTAAGCTCCCGTGTATCTAACCCCACCTAATATCGCTGTCCATGAACTTTAGTCTATTTTTGAATGTGACAATTGTATTGGCACTCACCACATGACTGCTAAGCCTATTCCACTTATCCACCACCCTGTTAGTAAACCAATTTTTGCCTATGTCCCTGTTGAATCTGAATTTATCCAGTTTAAACCCATTACTTCGTGTCCTACCCGGTTCTCTTACCAACAAAACCTTATGAATGTCTCCCTTATTAAAGCCCTTCATCCATTTATAAACCTCGATCATGTCTCCACGTACTCTTCGCCTTTCTAGAGAATGCAAGTTTAACTGTTTGAGTCTTCCCTCGTATGGCAAGTTTTTCAACCCCTGAATCATCTTAGTCATCCTCCTCTGCACCGATTCTAACATTTTGATATCCATTCTATAGTAAGGTGACCAGAACTGAACCGCATAGTCAAGATGAGGTCTAACTAATGCTAGATAGAGTTTGAGGAGGACTTCGGGGCTTCTGTTGCTTACGCTCCTTGAAATAAATCCCAGTACCCTATTAGCTCGATTTCTAGCTTGAATGCATTGTGCCCTTGGACGGAGATCAGAGCTCACTAAGACCCCTAAATCCCTCTCGCACCCAGACCTACTTATGAGAGTGTCATTTAAGCAATAGTTATGTGAGGGGTTGTTCCTACCTACACTCAGAATACTGCACTTCCCTACATTGAACTCCATTTATCCGCCCAGTCATACAATCTGTTGAGTTCACCTTGGAGAATACTAGCGTCCTGATCCGACTCAATTACTCTACCGATCTTGGTATCATCTGTAAATTTACTAACATCACTACTAATTCCTGTATCTAAGTCATTGATATAAATAATAAACAAAAGTGGACCTAATACCGAACCTTGTGGGACCCCACTCGTAACACATCCCCAGTCAGATCTTTTACCATTGATTTGCACTCTTTGCTTCCTATTGCTAAGCCACGCCTTGACCCAGTTCAAAACTTTACCCTCTACTCCGTGAGCCTGTAATTTAGTGAGAGGCGGTGCAACATGACGACACCTATTACAGCCTCGCTACCAGTGCCTGTTTATGTTTTAGCGAAGTCTACCCCAAAGTTGCTCCTACGAGTGCCGTAATCATCCACATTTGGCACCTAAGCCTGTTTTTGCCAGTTATATCTGCGTCTCAAACATCCTCTCCTAAAGTACCATAAAGGAAACCCCCAAAAAAGCTCGCTACTCGCTGCTCATGTAAAGACTCAGAAGAGGTTTGCGAAAGAGCAGTTAGTTACGTGAGAAGAGGTGTCCTGATACCTTCCTCTTGAATGAGTTCAAGCCGTAGGCAGGAGGAAATACAGATGAAGGAAGATCGTTCCAGAAATTACCAGCGTGAGGGATAAAAGAGTGAAGATGCTCGTTAACTCTTGCATAAGGGCTTTGGACAGTGTAGGGATGAGCATGAGTAGAAAGTCGTGTGCGGCGGGGCCGCATAAAAGGTGGAAGGCATGCAGTTAGCAAGTTCAGAAGAGCAGTGAGCGTGAAAATATCGATAGAAGATAGAAAAGGAGGCAACATGGCGGCGGAATTTGAGAGGTAGAAGACTATCAGTACAAAGAAACACAAAGGAAGAACAAACAACAGCAGACCTGCTGGTCCTTACGAGGTTGTTTGTGACAAGCTACACTAACTATCTAATCAAAGGTGGAAGATGAAGGACAGCAAAGGCGAAGGCTCCTCCCCACCCTCCCATCCCTCCAGCCAAAGCTGGCAGGAAAGAAAAAAAACATGCAGCATGGAAAAACTGCATGGAATTTATGTAGGAAAGAGGAAAGAACTACCATTACTGCTACCACTAACCGGGCGATAAAAGCGGACAAGGACACCAGTATTCGAAAGAATTTAACGTTATTACGACAATGAGTAATATCTTAGTTGCTGGTTGGATTCAAAACACTTGTCTAATCTATTCTTGAAGGCCGTAACTGTTGTACTATCAACGACATCACAAGGTAGAGAGTTCCAAACATTAACAACTCGATTGATGAAGAAGTGTTTAGCTTCGTGCGACGAGAATCTTTTACCACTTATCTTCAAATTGTGATTTCTTCTTGTTCTATTTGATCGATCAATTGTAAAGTAATCTTCCGCATTAATATCACTGAATCCTTTGAACATTTTAAACACTTCTATTAGATCGCCTCGCATTCTTCGTTTTGATAGGCTGAATAAATTTACTTCTTTAAGCCTTTGTTCATATGACAAATTTCTCAACCTAGGAATCATCTTTGTTACTCTTCGTTGGACCCGTTCCAACTTTTCTATGTCTTTTCTGTAGTAGGGAGACCAAAACTGTACACAGTACTCTAGACGGGTCGAACCAACGAATTATACAGTTTTAATATTACTTTTTCCGATTTATTATTAAAGACTCGTCCGATGAAGCCAACCAATTTGTTTGCAGTTTTAACTACCTCTGAACAATGCTGACCGGGCTTTAAATCGCTTGATATAGTGATTCCAAGATCCTTTTCTTTACTTACTGCAGAAAGTTGTTGGCCATTCATTACGTACCGAACGCGATTGTTATTTTTTCCGATGTGCAACACTTTACATTTCTCAACGTTAAATTTCATTTGCCATTGATTGGCCCAACGTGCAAGTCGATCTATATCTGATTGTAAAGCTTCTTCGTCGAGTATCGCAGTTACTTTACTAGCAATTTTTGTGTCATCAGCAAATTTTGATACTTTGCAAGTGAGCCCATCATCGATATCATTAACATAAATTAAGAAGAGCATGGGGCCAAGCACTGATCCTTGAGGTACGCCGCTTTTGACATCGAGCCAGTTAGATGTAACACCGTTTAGAACTACTCTCTGTTTCCGCTCAGAGAGCCAGTCCGCAAGCCAATTGTGAATGTTACCCGAGATACCGTGCGCCAGTAGTTTGCTGAGCAATCGTTGGTGGGGGACCTTATCAAATGCCCTTTGAAAATCCAGATATATGATATCTACTGATCTGCTTTCATCGAACACCTCAAAAATATAGTGAACAAAATCAAGTAAGTTAGTCAAACACGAACGTTTACTACAGAAGCCATGTTGCGAATTATTTATTATATTATTTTCTTCGAAGAATTTCACCATATTGTCGCGAATGATAGTCTCCATTAACTTACAAACAATAGATGTCAGGCTAATTGGTCGATAGTTTCCTGGATGAGACTTGTCCCCCTTTTTGAAAATTGGTGTGACATTTGCAAGTTTCCAATCCGACGGAACTTTTCCAGCTGTTAAAGATTTATTGAATATGATGGAGAGCGGTTTACAAATTTGATGTTTGATTTCTTTTAAGACCCTAGGGGTAATTTTGTCTGGACCAGGAGCTTTGCTTACTTTAATCTTTTCAATTGTGCGTAAAGTGTCACTTTCTACGATGAGCAAGCAACTTAACATCTTTTCGGTCCTTCTAACCTCCGGCGGTTGAGGTGATAAACAATCTTCGTCGGTAAATATGGATGCGAAAAAGTTATTTAGGATTGTAGCCATTTCATTTTCATCGTTCGTGTGGTTACCATTTTCATTAGCAAGCGGTCCGATACCACAAGTGAGTGACTTTTTATTATTTACATAGCTGAAAAATTCTTTAGGATTAGATTTACTTGTTTCCGCTATATATTCTTCAAGATTTTTCTTGCTTCGTTTTATTAATTTCTTGGTTTCGCGCCGAATTCTGTCCAACTCTAGTTTGTCAGCCTCGCTCTGAGATGGTATGTACCTACTGTATACGCGTTTTTTAAGAGATAGGCTATTTTGAATTTCGTTATTCCACCATTTGGGTTTCTTCCTAGAAGCTGAACGTCTGTTACGATAGGGTACGCATATGCTTAGGGCATTGTTCAATATTGTGGTGAAGGCCCCCCAAGATTTATCAATATCTGTTTCCGCCGTGATTTCAGTCCAGTCAGAATTATTTAGAATTGATCGGAGTCTTACGAAATTCGCTCTCTGATAATCAGGCACCTTTTCTTTACTAGGAGTTACTTTACTTTCTTTCATATTGATGCTGAATGTGATTGTTCGGTGATCGCTAGAACTAAAAATTAGCCAACATTTACTTCGTTAACTAGATCAGCTGTTGTTGAAAAGATAAGGTCAAGTATATTATTTTCCCGAGTCGGTTCTTGAACGTGTTGATGTAAATCACTTTCTAGTAAATTTGTGTACAGGTCGAGCCCTGTATGACAGTTCAACGGTTCACCCCATCTTTTCACTGGCAAGTTAAAGTCCCCAACAATTACTGCCTCGCAACTGCTACTTGTTTCTAATAATAATTCACTTAATGCGTGGTCGATATCAAGAGTCTGCCTTGGCGGTCTGTAGATAAGTCCAATTACTATTTTACGAGATTTATTTTTAATTTCAATGAAGACCGTGTCTACATTGGTTATAATATCTGTTTTCACGGATACTGGATGGAGAGAGTTGTGGATATAAAAGATAACGCCTCCACCCTGTCTGTTCTCTCTTTCATGACTAAAAATGGTATAACCCGGTAATCTATATTCCGCAATGAAATCTCTATTTGAAGTGTCTATCCAAGATTCTGTGACTCATATGATGTGATAATGATTTGAAGCTGCGAGGACTTCTAAGTCTTCAAATTTGTTACGTAAGGAGGAGGAGAGATGATGAGACGCAGAGCCTTAGACTCCACTGTGTCCAGAAGAGCTGTATGAGTGGAGCCCCCCACAAGTGAGATGCATACTCCATGCGAGGGTGGGAAGGTAATGGTGGGCTTAGCGACGGAACTTGTACTGCGAAACCCAATTAAATGAAGGCGGAGAAGATGATAAAAAGATGGAAAGGTAATATGATGAATGATAAGCAAGACGGAAAGGAAATGGCGGGTGCAGCGACAAAACATGTACTGGTGCTGGACGTAATTTAATGAAGGCGGGTGTAGATGACAAAGTTTAATAAGATGGGAAGATGGTAGTAGATGCGGCAACATGATAATAACTGCAGGAAGTGACTCGGAGAAAGAGGAGCAGATGGTAATGGCTGATAAGATGGATACATAACAGTAGACGCGTCAACATAACATGTACTGCAGGGTGTGACTCAGAGGAAAGGGAGTAGCTGATAACGCTGAATAGGATAGAAAGATAATAAAAGGGGCGGGGAATGTAACTAAAAGACGGTTAAGTAAATAATTGATGAAAGTTAGTAAGATGGAAGCATAATAGTCGATGCCGCAACAGAACGCGACTTAGTGCTTTCTTCTTACAGTAAAGGAGACACCTCAAGGTAAAGAAAATTAAACAAAAATAAAAGTCTTGACATAGAAATATCACGGTCGCCACTCTGTTGCTTCGCTTGTCCTGAAATCATCCACACGAGTGGACTCACCCGCCCAGGACGAAAAATGAGCAAAGTTCAGAGAGCATGAAAAGTAGGAAAGGAAAAGAGGTCACCGCCAGAGTTGAGCTCTCTGTCTTTTTGGTCACCAAATAAGATGCAGAAATACAGAAAAAATAGACAAAAAATAGATAAACAGATGTATAGGAAACAGAAGCAACGATATAAGATTGAAGAGAAAAGATGTTTGCAGAGTTGATACACTGAAAACACTGGAAATACATAAAAACACAGATTAATAAAAGACAAAGATGTCTCCTTAATGTCAGCAAATAATTTCAAAACTCCTCGCCGCCCAGCCTCGTCCAGACTGGCGGGACAGCTCGGCAAGGAGTCACTGGGCGGCGCCTGTCGCGGGGACGTTAGGCGGCCGATTAGTGTTGAGGTTTAGGAGCCACGGCGCCGCGGGCCGAGGCGTTACCTGCCGGTTTTGATTCACCTGACTCAATTACCTGGCATTCCTTACCTGCCCAACGTGTCTCATTTACCTTTCTTATTTATCTTCTATTTCGAACTGTCCTACCTGTCATTCACCTGTCATATTACCTTTCATTTACCTGCCTTTTCTTACCTGCCCAACGTGTCTTGCCTCATTCACCCGCCTTATTTACCTTTTCCAACGTGCCTCTCTTCCCTATGCTTACCTGTCTCATTGACCTTCCTCATTACCTGTCCTTTTCTAACTACCTTATCTGCCTGTCTCCCGTCTCTTGTCCCACCTGCCCGATTACTTACCCTACATAGCTGCCCTGTCTGTCTCCTTCACCAACCTTATTACCTGCTCTTTTCTAATTACCTTACCTGTTTTCACATGTATAATTTACCTGGTCTGGTGCCTCAGCTACCTGGAAGGGTTGGAAACTTGCCTGCCTAACATGTTCTTATTACCGGTTTTCTTTCTGTTCAACCTCGATCGACTTTGTGTTCTAATTACCAGTCAGAGCCGAAAGTCAAGCCTTCCTAACGCAACTAAACTTAAAAATGCGAGCTTAACTTGTGTTCGGTAAAAGTAGGAAGTCATCAGCAGGAACATATTATAAACAAATACATCATGGCCTCATCATTTTTTTTTATATCAAAGGATGCGGCTCAAAGGGCAACAAAAAGAGTACAAAAAGAAGCCCGCTACTCGCAACTCCCACAAAAGTAAAAAGTAAAGAGTAGCCAAAAGAGAGGTCAATTTCGGGTGGAGAGGTGTCTTGATACACTCTTTTTGAAAGAGGTCAAGTCATAGGCAGGAGGAAATACAGACGAAGGAAGACTGTTCCAGAGTTTACCAGTGAAGGAGATGAAAGAGTGAAGATGCTAGTTAACTTTTGCATAAGGGGTTTGAACAGTATAGGGATGAGCATGAGTAGAAAGTTGTATGCAACGGGGCAGCGGGAGGGGTTGAGGCATGCAGTTAGCAATTTCAGAAGAGCAGTCAGCATGAACATATCGATAGAAGATAGAAAGAGAAGCAACATGGCGGCGGAATTTAAGAGGTAGAAGGCTGTCAGTAAGAGGAGGAGAGCTGATGAGACGAAGAGCCTTTGACTCCACCCTGTCCAGAAGAGCTGTGTGAGTGGAGCCCCCCTACACGTGATATGCATACTCCATACGGGGGCGGACAGGGCCCCTGTATAAGGGTAGCAACTGTGCGGGGGAGAAGAACTGGCGGAGGCTATACAGAACGCCCAAACTCGAGGAAGCTGATTTACCAAGAGAGGATATGTTAAGTTTCCAGTTGAGATTTTGAGCTAAGGATAGACCAAGGATTTTTTTTTTTTTTTACAACTAAGGAGACAGTTTAAAGACGTAAAGAAAAAAAGAAAAAAGACCGCTACTCACTGCTCCTGAATAGAGCTCAAAGGAGTGTCCAAAAGAGAGGTCAATTTCGGGAGGAGAGGTGTCCTGATACCCTCCTCTTGAAAGAGTTCAAGTCGTAGGCAGGAGGAAATACAGATGAAGGAAGATTGTTCCAGAGTTTACGAGCGTGAGGGATGAAAGAGTGAAGATACTGGTTGATTCTTGCATAAGGAGTTTGGACAGTATAGGGATGAGCATGAGTAGAAAGTCATGTGCAGCGGGGCCGCGGGAGGGGGGGAGGCATGCAGTTAGCAAGTTCAGAAGAGCAGTCAGCATGGAAATATCGATAGAAGATAGAAAGAGAGGCAACATGGCTGCGGAATTTGAGAGGTAGAAGACTATCAGTATGAGGAGGAGAGTTGATGAGACGAAGAGCCTTTGACTCCACTCTGCCAAGGAGAACTTTGTGAGTGGACCCCCCCACACACATGATATACATACTCCATACGAGGGCGGACTAGGCTCCTGTAAATGGATAGCAACTGTGCTGGGGAGAAGAACTGGCGGAGACGGTACAGAACGCCCAGCCTAGAGGAAGCTGATTTAGTAAGAGATGAGATATGTAGTTTCCAGTTGAGATTTTGAGTTAAGGATAGACCGAGAATGTTTAGTGTGGAAGAAGGTGATAGCTGAGTGTTGTCGAAGAATAGTGGATAGTTGTTTGGAAGATTGTGTCAAGTGGATAGGTGGAGAAACTGTGTTTTTGAGGCGTTGAAGGACATCAGGTTCCTCTTGCCTCAATCGGAAATAATAGTAAGGTCTGAGGCTAAGCGTTCTTTTGCCTCCAGCCTTGAATCGTTAAGTTCCTGTGGAGTGGGTCTTCTATTAAAAGAAGTTGAGTAATGCAGAGTGGAGTCATCGGCGTAAGAATGGATAGGTTAGTTCGTTTTGGAAAGAAGATCATCAATGAACAACAGAAAGAGAGTGGGAGATAGGACAGAACCCTGTGGGACACCACTGTTAATAGGTTTATGGGAAGAACAGTGACCGTCCACCACTGCAGAAATAGAACGGTCAGAAAGGAAACTGGAGATAAAGATACAGAGAGAAGGATAGAAACCGTAGGAGGGTAGTTTGGAAATCAAAGATTTGTGCCAGACCCTATCAAAAGCTTTTGATATGTCCAGCGCAATAGCAAAGGTTTCACCGAAACGGCTAAGAGAGGATGACCAAGAGCCAGTTAGGAAGGCAAGGAGATCATCAGTAGAACGCCCCTTGCGGAACGCATACTGGCGATCAGATAGAAGGTTAGAAGTGGAAAGGTGCTTTTGAATCTTCCAGTTAAGGATTGATTCAAAAGTTTCAGATAGACAGGAAAGTAAAGCTATAGGGCGGTAGTTTGAGGGACTGGAACGGTCACCCTTCTTAGGCACAGGCTGTACAAAGGCATACTGCCAGCAAGAAGGAAAGGTAGATGTTGATAGGCAGAGGCGAAAGAGTTTGACCAGGCAGGGCGTCAGCACGGAAGCACAGTTTTTAAAGACAATAGGAGGCACTCCATCAGGTCCATAAGCCTTCTAAGAGTTGAGGCCAGAGAAGGCATAGAAAACTTCATTTGGAAAAATTTTAATATCTGGCATGAAGGAGTCAGAGGAGGGATGAGTAGGAGGAATATGCCCAGAACTGTCCAGGGTGGAGTTCTTACAGAAAGTCTGAGCAAAGTTCAGCCTTAGAGACAGATGAGACGGCAGTGCTACCGTGAGGGTTAAGGAGAGGAGGGAAAGAGGAAGAAGTTAAATTGGAGGAGATATTTTTGGCTAAATGCCAGAAGTCACGGGAAGAATTAGAAGAAGCAAGATGTTGACATTTTCTATTGATAAAAGAAGTTTTGGTAAGTCGGAGAATAGATTTGGCACAATTCCGGGCTGAAATGTAAAGTTCAAAGTTAGCGGGTGTTTGAAGGCTCTGGAATCTTTTGTGAGCTGCCTCTATTTTTAATAGCACGAGGACAAGCATGATTAAACCAAGGCTTTTTAGCAGAGAAAGAACGTGGAATGTATGCCTCCATTCCAGAGACAATCACCTCTGTGATGCGCTGGGCACACACAGAGGGGTCTCTCTCCTGGAAGCAGTAATCATTCCACGGGAAATCGGAAAAGTACATCCTCAGGTCGTCCCACCGAGCTGAAGCATAATGCCAGAAGCAACGCCTCTTCGCTGGGTCCAGAGGATGTACAGGAGCAATAGGACAGGATACAGAAACAAGGTTATGATCGGAGGAGCCCAACGGAGAGAACAGTTTGAGAGAGTAAGCAGAAGGATTAGAGGTAAGGAAGAGGTCTAGAATGTTGGGCCTGTCTCCAAGACGGTCGGGAATACGAGTAGGGTGCTGAACCAACTGCTCTAGGTCGTTGAGGAGAGGAAAGTTGTAGGCTTGTTCACCAGGCTGGTCAGTGAAAGAGGATGAAAGCCAAAGCTGGTTGTGAACATTGAAATCTCCTTAGATGGAAATTTCAGCGAAGGGAGAGTGCATCAAGATGTGCTCCACTTAAGAGCTCAAATAGTCAAAGAATTTTACATAGTTAGTAGAGCTAGGTGAGAGATAAACAGCACAGATGTATTTAGTAATAGAATGACAATGAAGTCTTAGCCAGATGGTAGAAAATTTTGAAGAGTCAAGGTCGTTGGCACGAGAGCATATGATGTCGTTGCGCACGTAGGCGCAACGTCCAGCTTTGGATTGACATTTAGGATTGAGATAGTAGGAGGGAACAGAGTAGAGGTTGCTGTCAGTAGCCTCAGAAACCTGTGTTTCGGTGAGGAAGAGAAGGTGAGGTTTAGAGGAGGAGAGATGGTGTTCCACAGAATGAAAATTAGAACGGAGACCGTGAATGTTGCAGAAATTGATAAGGAGGAGGTTCGAGGAGTTATCAGGACACCTCTTAAGTCGGCAGCCAGAAGGGGAGTCCTCCCTGGGGGAATTTAGGCCCCCCCCCTTCCCCCCAGGCAGGGACTCCGAGGTTCTGTAATTTTTCGCCATTTTGAATTTTGAATTTTGGGAAAAGGTGTGTGTGTGTTGTGTGAATGTAGTGTGGTGTAGAAAGAGAGAGGAACTGTCTTTAGGGAGCATGCTGAACTGCTCTCTGGTGTTGATGAGACAAAAGGGAAACGGTTAGTGAGGACATGAGAAGGGTCTTTGAAGGGCTTCAGCACCCTCCTCGCTTCCCATATATCCTCACCGGGAGTAGCTCACGCCCGTTCGAGGTGTCTTCCTACCTACTCCTGTTGCAGAAGGTGACAGCTGAGTGTTGTTTAAGAATAGGGGATAGGTGTTTGGAAGATTGAGTTGATAGTTGGAGAAACTGGGTTTTTGAGGCATTGAAGGACACAATGTTCCTTTTACCCCAATCGGAAATGATAGCAAGGTCTGAGGCTAAGCGTTCTGCAGCCTCCAGTCTGGAGTCTTGTCTTGTAATTCCTGTTAAAATAGGCCGGTAACGTTTTTATGCAGGAAATTAAATAAATGAGTAGTGTAGAAGTGAGTTTATTTCATCTAAGTTAACAAACCATTAATCAACACACTGGTTATTAAAGAACAGGTAATGTAGTTAGATGAGTACCTAATGAAGCGTGGCGTTAAGTACCTTCCTCCTGTTCGTCTTAAAATATTAAAAATATAGTATAAGATAATGTCACTGCCGAACTGCTTTTAAAATTACAACACTGTGCCTACATTCCTTCCCTTTAGTGTTGCTTTCTCTTTCGTACTTCAGTATAACACACCAGGTAAGGATGACTCTACAGGTAGCTAATTAAATAGGCTAAAATAATTGAAACACGAAGATGGACGTTGTAATGAAATAAAACACCAAATTTGTCTCGTATACGAAATAAATCCTAAACCAATAAGGAATCGCGGAACAAAAAAGTCAAACAAGATTGGAATTACAGGATAGAAAAGGTCATAATGGAGCAAGGTGACACATAAGTGAATAATATACCAGGTGACCTTGATTAGTGATGCTTCCTCCTGGAAATGTAACCCTAAATTTTGTATGACCTTAATAACATATTGGATCATTATCAGGGCAGCGAAATTACCGATGATTGCAATTGGTTTCTTGTTAGACCTGATGAGCTAATCCCAGCCGTCACCCTCTTCCACTCGCCCTTATCCTCTCTTCCCTTCCCTTCCCTTTCCTTCCCTTCCTTTCCCTCCATCTCCCTCCCTTTCCTTTCCTTCCCTTCCTTTTCTTCCCTTCCTTTCCCTCCCTTCCCTTCCTTTCCCTTCCTTTTATTCCCTTCCTTTCCCTCCTTTCCTTTCCCTTTGCTTCCCTTCCTTTCCTTTCGTTCGCCTTGAAGTATGAGGCGGAATATCATCAATGCTATCATCTGAGCATCATTATCTCTTCAACTAACTTGCACCATTCTTTTTTTCGATATCTTGACTTACCTGACTTTATAACATTACAACTGATTCATATTCGCCTGGAAGTGTGAGGCTAACTATCATCGATGCATCATCCTCCCCCTCGTGAATCAAATTGCGTCATTCTTTATTTGTGTCTTGTTTTAATTAACCTCGTTCTTATCACATTGTTATTGCAACCTGTTCGCTTTGGGGTATTAGGGAAAGTATCATCAATGCATCGTCCCTTCTTTTGACTCAAGGGGAGCATTCGAATTCCTCATCTTGCTCTTTTTCTTCGTCTTTTCCATATTTTCACTACTTTTTGTTCGCCTTGAGTGTGAGGGAGAACATCGTCACGGCATGAGGCCACATCGAGGGCGAGATTAAGAACCTCGCAAGTCCTCGTCCTCTGCCTCTTCACCTCCTCGCGTCACTCTTAAGGCCGACACACTGCAGCCACATCGAGAGCGAGACAAAGAGCCCACACGTCCTCCACCTCCTCGTCTTGTCCTCGTCACCTCCTCTCCGCGGCACAGGCTTGAGGGCAACACACTCAGGCCACGACGAAGGGTACGACCGAGAGCAAGGGTCATGAGAACTTAATGAACACCTCACTCGCGTCGGTCGTCACTGTTCCGTCAGCAGGCAAATCAAGGCCGTAAGGAGCGTGTGCACCCATTAGACGCTCCTGGCCCGCCATTACCCCGCCCGACGCCGCCTCCTCGGGACTTGCATCACGGCGAGGGCCACACAGAGCCGCCTCGAGGACCTGGCGAGCCGCCGCGGTGCCGGGGCGTGTGTGGGAACGGCCTGGGAAGATTGGAGAACGGCTTGTGTGGGGGTGGGGATAGGGGGGTTGGAGGCGAGTGGGGGGATGTTTGGGTGTTTGGGTGGGTGATTTTTGGGATGGGAGGGGGATGTGTGTGTGTGTGTGTGTGTGTGTGTGTGTGTGTGTGTGTGTGTGTGTGTGTGTGTGTGTGTGTGTGTGTGTGTGTGTTCGGAACAGTTCGTAAGGGTTTGGGTGCAGCTTGAGACATTAAGCTGGTAACAAGACTCCTCCAGACTTTGACTGTAAAAATTGAAGACAGAGTGTTTTTTTATTTTTTTGTGTGTGTGTGTGTGCCTGTGTGTATTCGAATTAGCTCATAAGGGTTTGGGTGCAACTTGACTTAACAAGATTCCTCCAGACTTTGCCCGTAAAAACTGAAGGCCACGTGTGTGTGTGTGTGTGTGTGTGTGTGTGTGTGTGTGTGTGTGTGTGCTCTCTTTACATCAGCTCATGAAAGATTATAATTAAAGAACACCAGGAAAGCAACAGTTACCAGCACGGCGGAGCGAATTAACAACTTGCAGACGCGGGAGCTCGTTTTTCATCTTGACAAATGACGGCAAACTCATGAAACATTTACGAACCTACAACGAGTTTGGGGAAAGAAAAAGGCGGTCCGGCGGGCAGGGGAGGTGGTAGGGTAGGATAGGATAGGGTAGGGGGAGGATACGATACTGTAGGGGACAGGAGGGGTGGGGAGGGGAAGGGGAGGAGGGAGGAGAGGGTACTTTTGCTCCGTCTGACGCGAGTATTGAAGAATGAAGAACATGTTTCGAGAGACATAAAGACGAGAGAATACAAAAATGGAAGCCCTTAAAGAACTTAAAGGGCAGAACAAAACGAGACACTTCTGCCCAGACCAACTCGCGTGAAGATTAATCGACATCCCTTGAGGAGCCGGAGGATACGGGGGGGTGGGGGGCAAAGGGGGCAAGGATGATTACGTAGGATGGGCAAGGGAGGACAAGGATGTGTAGGCAAGTGTGGGCGAGGGTGGAAAAGACTGGGGAAGGGTGGGCGAGTGTGGACATGGGCAAGGTGGGGGAGGCGAAGGTGGACAAGGGAGAACAATGGTGGGTAAAGGAGTGTAAACATGGAGGGCAAGGGAGGTCAAGGGTGGGTAAAGGAGTGTAAACATGGAGGGCAAGGGAGGTCAAGGGTGGGTAAAGGAGTGTAAACATGGAGGGCAAGGGAGGTCAAGGGTGGGTAAAGGAGTGTAAACATGGAGGGCAAGGGAGGTCAAGGGTGGGTAAAGGAGTGTAAACATGGAGGGCAAGGGAGGTCAAGGGTGGGTAAAGGAGTGTAAACATGGAGGGCAAGGGAGGTCAAGGGTGGGTAAAGGAGTGTAAACATGGAGGGCAAGGGAGGTCAAGGGTGGGTAAAGGAGTGTAAACAGGGAGGGCAAGGGAGGGCAAGGGTGGGTAAAGGAGGGCAAGGGAGGTCAAGGTTGGGTAAAGGAGTGTAAACAGGAGGGCAAGGGAGGTCAAGGTGGGTAAAGGAGGTCAAAGGAGGTCAAGGGTGGGTAAAGGAGTGTAAACATGGAGGGCAAGGGAGGTCAAGGGTGGGTAAAGGAGGTCAAAGGAGGTCAAGGGTGGGTAAAGGAGGTCAAAGGAGGTCAAGGGTGGGTAAAGGAGGTCAAAGGAGGTCAAGGGTGGGTAAAGGAGTGTAAACAGGGAGGGCAAGGGAGGTCAAGGGTGGGTAAAGGAGGTCAAGGGAGGTCAAGGGTGGGTAAAGGAGTGTAAACAGGGAGGGCAAGGGAGGTCAAGGGTGGGTAAAGGAGGGCAAGGGAGGTCAAGGGTGGGTATAGGAGTGTAAACATAGAGGGCAAGGGAGGTCAAGGGTGGGTAAAGGAGGTCAAGGGAGGTCAAGGGTGGGTAAAGGAGTGTAAACATGGAGGGCAAGGGAGGTCAAGGGTGGGTAAAGGAGGACAAGGGAGGGCAAGGGTGGGTAAAGGAGTGTAAACAGGGAGGGCAAGGGTGGGTAAAGGAGGGCAAGGGAGGGCAAGGGTGGGTAAAGGAGTGTAAACAGGGAGGGCAAGGGTGGGTAAAGGAGGGCAAGGGTGGGCAAAGGAGGGCAAAGGAGGGCAAGGGTGGGTAAAGGAGGGCAAGAGAGGTCAAGGGTGGGTAAAGGAGTGTAAACAGGAGGGCAAGGGGTGGGTAATGGAGGTCAAGTGATGTCAAGGGTGGGTAAAGGAGTGTAAACATGGAGGGCAAGGGAGGGCAAGGGTGGGTAAAGGAGGACAAGGGAGGGCAAGGGTGGGTAAAGGAGTGTAAACAGGACGGGCAAGGGAGGGCAAGGGTGGGTAAAGGAGTGTAAACAGGAGGGCAAGGGGGGGCAAGGGGTGGTTAACGGAGGACAAGGGAGGGCAAGGGTGGGTAAAGGAGTGTAAACAGGGAGGGCAAGGGAGGGCAAGGGTGGGTAAAGGAGTGTAAACAGGGAGGGCAAGGGAGGGCAAGGTTAGTAAAGGAGTGTAAACAAGGGAGGGCAAGGGAGGGTAAAGGAGTGTAAACAGGGAGGGCAAGGAGGTCAAGGGTGGGTAAAGGAGTGTAAACAGGGAGGGCAAGGGTGGGTAAAGGAGTGTAAACAAGGAGGGCAAGGGAGGGCAAGGGTGGGTAAAGGAGTGTAAACAGGGAGGGCAAGGGAGGGCAAGGGTGGGTAAAGGAGGACAAGGGAGGGCAAGGGTGGGTAAAGGAGTGTAAACAGGGAGGGCAAGGGAGGTCAAGGGTGGGTAAAGGAGTGTAAACAGGAGGGCAAGGAGGTCAAGGGTGGGTAAAGGAGGACAATGGAGGGCTAGGGAGGCAAGGGTGGGTAAAGGAGGACAGGGAGGGCAAGGGTGGGTAAAGGAGTGTAAACAGGGAGGGCAAGGGAGGTCAAGGGTGGGTAAAGGAGTGTAAACAGGGAGGGCAAGGGAGGGCAAGGGTGGGTAAAGGAGGACAAGGAGGGCAAGGTGGGTAAAGGAGTGTAAACAGGAGGGCAAGGGAGGTCAAGGGTGGGTAAAGGAGGGCAAGGGAGGCAAGGGGTAAAGGAGGGCAAGGGAGGTCAAGGATGGGCAAAGGAGGGTAAACAGAGTGGGCAAGGGAGGTCAAGGGTGGGTAAAGGAGGGTAAACAGGGAGGGCAAGGGAGGGCAAGGGTGGGTAAAGGAGTGTAAACAGGAAGGGCAGGGGAGGGTAAAATAGTGTAAACATGGAGGGCAAGGGAGAGCAAGGGTGGGTAAAGGAGTGTAAACATGGAGGGCAAGGGAGAGCAAGGGTGGGTAAAGGAGGGCAAGGGAGGGCAAGGGTGGGTAAAGGAGTGTAAACAGGGAGGGCAAGGGTGGGTAAAGGAGGGCAAGGGTGGGTAAAGGAGTGTAAACAGGGAGGGCAAGGGTGGGTAAAGGAGGGCAAGGGTGGGTAAAGGAGGGCAAGGGTGGATAAAGGAGGGCAAGGGAGGTCTAGGGTGGGTAAAGGAGGGCAAGGGAGGTCAAGGGTGGGTAAAGGAGGGCAAGGGAGGGCAAGGGTGGGTAAAGGAGTGTAAACAGGGAGGTCAAGGGTGGGTAAAGGAGGGCAAGGGAGGGCAAGGGTGGGTAAAGGAGGGCAAGGGAGGTCAAGGGTGGGTAAAGGAGGGCAAGGGTGGGTA
Source organism: Eriocheir sinensis (assembly GCF_024679095.1). Taxonomy (NCBI): domain Eukaryota; kingdom Metazoa; phylum Arthropoda; class Malacostraca; order Decapoda; family Varunidae; genus Eriocheir; species Eriocheir sinensis. The sequence goes on along the minus strand of NW_026111620.1, from coordinate 406,248 downwards.
AGAAGGGCGGGTACCTCTGTCCGGCATCAAGTCGTAAATTTGGGAACTTTAAGAACCGCGGAAGCACGTGTTTCAGAACTCCAGAAGAGGAAGACGTGAGAGATTCCTTCAGCTTTGGCTCAAGAAGAGTGAGGAGGAGGAGGAGAAGGAGGAGGAGGAGGAGGAGGAGGAGGAGGAGGAAGAACACAAAAGAAGGAAGAACAAACAACAGCAGACCTGCTGGTCCTTACGAGGCTGTTTGTGACAAGCTACACTAACTATCTAATCAAAGGTGGAAGATGAAGGACAGCAAAGGCGAAGGCTCCTCCCCAACCCCCCATCCCTCCAGCCAAAGCTGGCAGGAAAGGAAAAAGAACCATGCAGCATGGAAAAACTGCATGGAAATTATGTAGGAAAGAGGAAAGAACTACCATTACTGCTACCACTAACCGGGCGATAAAAGCGGACAAGGACACCAGTATTCGAAAGAACTTAACGTTATTATGACAATGAGTAATATCTTAGTTGCTGGTTGGATTCAAAATACTTGTTTAATCTATTCTTGAAGGCCGTAACTGTTGTACTATCAACGACATCACAGGGGAGAGCGTTCCAAACATTAACAACTCGATTGAAGAAGTGTTTAGCTTCGTGGGACGATAAATTTTTTACCACTTATCTTTAAATTGTGATTTCTTCTTGTTCTATTTGATCGATCAATTGTAAAGTAATCATCCGCATTAATATCACTGAATCCTTTAAACATTTTAAACACTTCTATTAGATCGCCTCGCATTCTTCGTTTTGACAGGCTGAATAAATCTACTCTTTAAGCCTTTGTTCATATGATAAATTTATCAACCTAGGAATCATCTTTGTTACTCTTCGTTGAACCCTTTCCAACTTTTCTATATCTTTTCTGTAGTAGGGAGACCAAAACTGTACACAGTACTCTAGACAGGGTCGAACCATTGAATTATACAGTTTTAATATCACTATTTTCCGATTTATTATTAAAGACTCGTCCGATGAGGCCAACCCATTCGTTTGCAGTTTTAACTACCTCTGAACAATGCTGACTGGGCTTTAAACCGCTTTATATAGTGATTCCAAGATCCTTTTCTTTACTTACTGCAGAAAGTTGTTGGCCATTCATTACGTACCGAACGCGATTGTTATTTTTTTTCATATGTGCAACACTTTACATTTATCAACATTAAATTTTATTTGCCATTGATTGGCCCAACGTGCAAGTCGATCTTGTAAAGCTTCTTCGTCGAGTGTCGCAGTTACTTTACTAGCAATTTTTGTGTCATCAGCAAATTTTGATACTTTGCAAGTGAGCCCATCATCGATATCATGAACATAAATTAAGAAGAGCATGGGGCCAAGCACTGATCCTTGAGGTACGCCGCTTCTGACATCGAGCCAGTTAGATGTAACACCGTTTAGAACTACTCTCTGTTTCCGCTCAGAGAGCCAGTCCACAAGCCAATTGTGAATGTTACTCAAGATACTGTGCGCCAATAGTTTGCTGAGCAATCGTTGGTGGGGGACCTTATCAAATGCCTTTTGAAAATCCAGATATATGATATCTACTGATCTGCTTTCATCGAACACTTCAAAAATATAATGAAAAAAATCAAGTAAGTTAGTTAAACACGAACGTTTACTACGGAAGCCATGTTGCGAGTTATTTATTATATTATTTTCTTCGAAGAATTTCACCATATTGTCGCGAATGATAGTCTCCATTAACTTACAAACAATCGATGTCAGGCTAATTGGTCGCAGATAAAAAAAATGTCAAGTTTCAGAACGTCACAGTTGTCTTGTTTGTTTGTGGCTGAGAACGTAAGTTTAACCCGTTCAACTTTCCGACAGGTGTGCTAATAAATTATAACTCCCTGCCTCTTTTGCCTGTTTGTTGCTCAGATGAATACATCCCTGCCTGTCTAATCCACCATTTAGGAGTTTTTAACTCAGGAACTCAGTTGCTTTGCTTGTGTTTTTCAATTGACACAACCCACCTGTCTAACCTTATCCATTCAGGTGTGTTAAGTCAGACACCCACTCTTTTATTTGTTTGTTGCTAAGACGAACACAACCCCACCTGTCGAACCTCATCCACTCAGGTGTGTTAAGTCAGACACCCACCCTTTTATTTGTTTGTTGCTAAGACGAACACAACACCACCTGTCTAGCCTCATCCACTCAGGTGTGATATTTAGGCACAAACCCTGTCTTGAGAGGGAAGGCGATCCCACCGCCGCCACTAGACCATTAACCATCACCACCACCATCACCACCCTCTCTTTCATCATATTTATTACCACTCCTTCGCTATCATCACCACTACCACTGCTCCAAACACTACCACCTCAATCCCGCCGCCACTAGACCACTAGACGAAGAAAGGAGGAGGACGAAGAAAGGAGGAGGACGACGAGTTGAGGAGGACGAGGAGGAGCAGGAGTATAGGAAAATAATTCTGCCTTGGCAACGGGAACAGAGAAACATCAAGTGGCGGTGCAACATTAAGGGAACGTCACCACGTCCAGAGTGTTGCGACTCGTGTGTGTTGCGAGGTGAAGGACGCCTGACACCACTGACACCGCCACTGTCACTCCTCATGTGGCTGCTGCTTGCTTCCTCCTCCTTAATCTGCCCTTGCCCTCTCTCCCTCCCTCCCTCCCTCTCTCCTTCCCTTACATTTATCCTCTTCCTTCACCTCCTCTTTATGCCCTCCCTGCCTCTTTCTTTCCCTCTCCTCTGTCCTCCTCTCCTCTCATCTCCTCCCCTCTCCTTTTCCCTTACCCCCTCCCTTGCTTCCCTCTGTCCTGGAAGCTGGAAAGGTGACAAGCAGGTGTTATGGGAGGAAGGGGGGAGGGGGGAAGAGGCGGAGGGGGAAGGGGGTCGTCTGGATGCTTTACCAACACTAAAATGGTCTTTATACTGTCAGGTCCAAAGAGGTGTTGTGATGGCAGTAACACTCGCCTTTACGTGCTAACACCGCCATCACCGCTGACGTGTTACTGCTGCCACCACCACCGCCACCACCACCACTACTACGACCAAAATGTACATACACTAACTCCATCATTGTAATGCCGGGATGTGTATGGGGAGGAGGAAAAACTTAGAGATATAAAACAAAAGACCAGAGGGTACGTCATTGTAAGTGATTATAAGTATCTATAAGTGAGTATAAGTGATTACAAGTAGTTATAAGTGATCATAAGTAGTTATAAGTGATTATCAGTCATTATAAGGCCATCATAAGTATGTGATTAATTATAAGAAGCTATCATAAATCACAACCTATAACACTATGTATCGGAAAGCTTGGGTTGTCTATGTATTGTATAACATAACAAATCCCCCCTCAGACTACAATTACACAATGTGGTGCAATACTTCACGCCACTGTCCCGCCAGAATTCAGCGTCAGCCGTCCCTCGAAGCAGTTGCCAGCCACCTTGTTTGTAAATGTCCTATCTGATAAAGTCATCCACCTTACATAGATTTTTTTCGCAGCTCCAAAAGTAAATTTCGTCACCTTGCAAGTTAAGAGATCATAACCCATATGTACTACTTGCCCCCCCCTTTTCCCGCTCTTACGGGACGCCGCTCTCGTCGCAGGCGAGTATAAAAACTCGGGGTGGCTTTTCCCGGGCATCACTTGCCCTCTCACCCAACTGTTGTGCCCACAGGTACATACGTGACTCTCCCTCCTCCCCCCATTTTTTCCCCCTACGTGCTCCCCAGTGTTAGTTATCGTCTCCCCTTTAACTAACCTGTGTCTTAATTATCATGTAAATGCATTTCTGATCCTATTAAGTTAAATAGATCACTCGCCCGCTCACCCAACTGTTGTGCCCACAGGTTTGGCGGCCAACTCCTGCCACACACACCCACAAACCCACACACATACAACCTCTACACCTACACGAACCCGTGATTCTTTCCCAATGTGTTCTTTTAGTTGTTAACCTCAGTACTCCTCTTTTTTTCCGTGATAGGGTAGAAAGAAGGAAACCCCTTAACAATATATTCATTTGATCTTCATACAATTTGTAAAAGAGGCAAAATGCAGCTTCTCTCACATGCTTTTGAATTGCAATGTTAAAGAGTAATAAAACATGAAAGACCTCCTCTAATTTTCCACTTGCATGCTAAAAACAATTGTAAGAGAGAGAGAGAGAGAGAGAGAGAGAGAGAGAGAGAGAGAGAGAGAGAGAGAGAGAGAGAGAGAGAGAGAGAGAGAGAGAGAGAGAGAGAGAGAGAGAGAGAGAGAGAGAAGCTTTCTTGGCTATATCCTGCACCGCATACTGCCGCTGCATCGCGCTCCTGGGAATTAGGGGCGCTGTTATGATGACTCATCAGGGTTGGCATTAAAAAAAAAAACACCCTTCCCCCACAAAAAAAAAACAGTAAGTGTTAAAATATTTTACATAAAATTTAGTTTTATTTCCTATTGATAAATAAGGTCCATATATCTACATGAAATAAAAAGGAAAATCCATAAAGATCTTCCAAAAAAATATAAATAACATCAAACAGTTTTTTTTTCTTTATCTTATTTGTGTTCTAGTTTTTGCTTAGACACACCTGACACATCATCACTCAGCCACCACGCTACGACACAAGCCAAACCATACTCGGATACTCCACATTACACCCAGCCATATCACACAGTCACACCACAAATCGCACATAAATTGAGGCCATCTTACAACGTGACTATACCTCGCCGCTATAGCAAATCGTTTCGCACAACACCACTTCGTACACATGAAAAACTAGTGTTTTCTATTTCATCAACCTTTTCCACTAAGAATAAATCAGGGCTCAATCTTATAGTTTCCAATGCCACACAGTTTGTGATAATTGTTTTACTGAAATCGACACATCATTTTGAAACTACTATATCAGTAGAGGCAGTAGCCACAAAGGGACCAACCTGCCAAAAAGGAGCAACACCTAAACAAGTGTCTGTCCTTCAGATAACACTTCACACATCTTGTTTTACCCTTCACTACTTTTTAATTTATTATTTAAATTGATTTAATATATAAATACGAAGAATAAACAAAAAACTAATACCCCCCAAAAATAAAGCCCCCCGAAACAAAACAACCCTTTTTTTTTAAACCCGGGTTTTTCTCCAACCCTGTGACTCAGAACAACAATGGCCGCCTTAGCATACACACACTGTACGTATGTACAATTTTCAGTCCACAGACGACAGTGTGAAGTGGCAAATATATTTATTTATTTATTTATTTAGATATAATGTACCAAAATTATGTTTTCAGTTTCTTTGAAGTTACTGCATTTGAATAGAGATTTGAGTTTACCAACTGATAATATCATGCTGGTGTTAGTAAAATGGCTGTGCATAGTTATAGATTTAAAAACCACATATAATCAAAACCATAATACCTGATGAAAACTACAAGGATACAAAAAAAAAACACTAGTTTTATTGATGTTTTTTTCGTTTAAACCAGGGGTGTCAAACTCATGGCCCGCGGGATAGTCATAAATGGCCCGCGGTATCACGATAACTTCAATCTTGTCAATGTATTTTCTACCCTTGTTGGCCCCCATGACGGCACTTCAGAGTATGAATTGGCCCTCGAAGGGTTTTGAGTTTGACACCCCTGGTTTAAACCGCCAACCCTGCTGTACATAATTAAAATCTTACATATAGTTAAAACCACAATACTGATGAAACTAACAAAGATACACACAAAAGAAAAAAATGGTTTTATTAGTTGGTTTAAACCACTGTTTTTTATTGGTTTAAACCATACTTTAAACCATTTGGTTTAAACCGCCAACCCTGACATGTACACATACATACATATTCATATACACATACACTTACCTCCATAATCACACGCATGCATGCTAACACACATACACACAAATGCACCTATATATGCCAAGCATAAACACAGTCATAAGCAAACAGATAACACAGATACCCATTCAACACAGCCACACATTTCCACACCCCTCTACACCTGCACCTTCATGCACATACACACAACTGTTTATGCCATAAATGTGTATTTATATGTTAAGGTTGCCTCATGTTGGGATCCATTCCTCCTCTACCTCCCGCACCCAGCTTGGCCCCTCTCCCAGTATCACGTTTATTTGTCTTTATTAACTCATTATTAATCATTCCCCAAAACCTGTTCCAGGTTATTCATGACTTGCGGGTCTACTAGTGTTTAGTGTCTTCTTTATTATTTCCTCCTCCAAAGTGTATCATTACTAGGCTTCCTACCCCTGTTCCAGGCCTGTGGTAATCTCCCTTTCCTCTATATAACACTGTTATAACATGCCTGGCAGTCACTTCCATATAATCATTCTTTTCCAGTGATTCCATCTGTTCCTGGCCTGCATCCTTCCCATTTTTCCAGTACTTTCACCACACTCTCACCCTCCCCCAGCTCTGTTTCTCTCCATTTCCCATGCACTGTGTGTCATCATGTTCTCCATTCCTTCTTCCTCTGTGTCTGTCTATTCCAGTCATCTTACTCCAGTAGTCTTCTATAACTGATCTACCTTTTGAGTTCCTCTACCCTCTATTTTCAGTTTTATTCTTTGATTCATATCTTTCTCTTCAAGGTTCTTCAGTCTTTTTCATCCTTTACCTTTCTTTCCGGGGTAATGTACTGATCGTGTGTAGCCTACGTGCCTGCAGCCTTCATCCCAACCAGCTAACTTTTATTTAAAAGTCTGTATTTAATTATGTACTTTCCTATATCGATGTTATGCTCTCTTATTCTCGTCTGTGCTGACCCACTTATGTCATCTTCCTTAATTTCCTCTGCCTCATTTTGTTTTTCTCTCCTTTCCAGCTATCGCTAGTTTTACCCCGTACTCCCACTGCGTACTCCCACTGCCTCCGTAATTTCCTCTGCCTCCTGTTGCCACTTTTCTCATTACCTATTGCTAGGTCTACCCAGTAGTCAGAGCAAAGAAGCTGCCTACACACACACACACACATCTACCACGAGAGAGAGAGAGAGAGAGAGAGAGAGAGAGAGAGAGAGAGAGAGAGAGAGAGAGAGAGAGAGAGAGAGAGAGAGAGAGAGAGAGAGAGAGAGAGAGAGAGAGAGAGAGAGAGATGCCGTAAGACACTCTGGGCAGCGGGCGGCACCACCACCACCTTTCGAACACAAAGGAACACAAAGGAAGAACACAAAGAAAGAACAAACAACAGCAGACCTGCTGGTCCTTACGAGGTTGTTTGTGACAAGCTACACTAACTATCTAATCAAAGGTGGAAGATGAAGGACAGCAAAGGCGAAGGCTCCTCCCCACCCCCCATCCCTCCAGCCAAAGCTGGCAGGAAAGGAAAAAGAACCATGCAGCATGGAAAAACTGCATGGAATTTATGTAGGAAAGAGGAAAGAACTACCATTACTGCTACCACTAACCGGGCGATAAAAGCGGACAAGGACACCAGTATTCGAAAGAACTTAACGTTATTACGACAATGAGTAATATCTTAGTTGCTGGTTGTATTCAAAACACTTGTCTAATCTATTCTTGAAGGCCGTAATTGTTGTACTATCAACGACATCACAAGGTAGAGAGTTCCAAACATTAACAACTCGATTGAAGAAGAAGTGTTTAGCTTCGTGCGACGAGAATCTTTTACCACTTATCTTCAAATTGTGATTTCTTCTTGTTCTATTTGATCGATCAATTGTAAAGTAATCTTCCGCATTAATATCACTGAATCCTTTGAACATTTTAAACACTTCTATTAGATCGCCTCGCATTCTTCGTTTTGATAGGCTGAATAAATTTACTTCTTTAAGCCTTTGTTCATATGACAAATTTCTCAACCTAGGAATCATCTTTGTTACTCTTCGTTGGACCCGTTCCAACTTTTCTATGTCTTTTCTGTAGTAGGGAGACCAAAACTGTACACAGTACAGCCCTGCCGCGCTGCCGCTTACCGCCGCGATTGAGGACACAACACAGTGACCACACAGTTCAATGCACGTGGTCACACTGGACGGTTCTGCCGCGCGGTCGACCACCATGTTTGACGTTGATTTGTTTATTCAATTAGTGTAATTGTCAGTCTTTCCTCGCCACATATTGCCCTTCTGAACTGTGTGTTTTGTTTGGAGATGTGAGGCCTTAGAGCTTGCAGCCATTCGGTAATTAATATCATAAGAACATCAGAACGTAGGAGTCTGCCAGAGGCTGGTAGGCCTGTACAAGGCAGCCCCTTTGAACCTAAGCTCCCGTGAATCTAACCCAACCTTATATCACTGTCTATGAATTTATCTAATATATTTATTAATGCAACAATTGTACTGGGACTCACCAAATGACTCCTCAGCCTGTTCCACTCATCTACCATTCTTTTAGTAAACCATTTTTTGCCTAGTTCCTTGTTGAATCTGAATTTATCGAGTTTAAACCCATTACTACGTGTCCTACCCGGTTCTCTTACCAACATAGGCGGTTTTAGGCATTGGCCAAACTGGTTCGAATCCCCACGCTACCACCTCGGATTTTTCAGTCACCGCCGAGTGGCTTAAAACTACCCACGTGCTGTCCTGAAGACCACCCAGCATCCCGGACTCTAGAGGAAGCCGTCCAAGCGAATCAAGAACGAGCTCCGGGGGGCAGCATGAGCCAATACAAGATGGCGCCACTATAAACACTCGCCTGCGTCAGAACGGGATGGGCCGACCATCAGGCCCCACCGCGAAGAAGACTTGGGCC
>NW_026111620.1:385000-392500 GCF_024679095.1 Eriocheir sinensis | reverse complement strand
TCCTCTACCACAGCGTCTCTTTGTCCTGTCCGCAGGTTGGCGTCGTGACGCAGAGCACAGGCTGGTGTGTGGGGGACGGGGCGGCGCAGGGTAAGGAAAGGGCTGCTCCACACAAGGTCCACACACTCCTCCACCCATCTAGCCACCCATGTCCCTCCTCCCTACATCTATCCACCTCTCTCCCTTCTTCCGTTTTTTTTTTTATTTACGTGTTGTCCCCCATGCATTCATCCACGTCCACCTCCCTCAACCCTTCTTTCTTTTATATTTCGTGTCATCTCTTTGCCCTGCTCTATCCACACCGTCTGTCCCCCTCCTTCCATGCGTCCAGCTCTCCTTCCTTCCCCTCGCCCATACAAGTCGCTCCTGTCACCCACTCCCACACTGTCTCTCTCCCTCCCTCCGTGAAGGCAGTCGGGGGCGAAGCCATCTTGGGGGTGACACGCGGCGGGCGACGGCGAGGAGGGTGCCGGGCCTGACGTTCCCGCTCCTTTCCTCCCGCCTCTCCCGGTGCTCGTTCATTTTTGTCGTTTGTTATCATGTGTTGTGGTGATAGAGGGGCCGCCACGGGGACGCACCTCCCCCGCCCAACCCCGCCCCGTGCCCCGTATTCCTGGCATGAGATAACTTAGCAAGTTTGTTCGTAACCGTCGTGCGGCGAACACTTGGCGAGACGACGAACGAAAACTAGTGTATCTGTCAGTGTGTGTGTGTGTGTGTGTGTGTGTGTGTGTGTGTGTGGATTTTTTTTTTTTTGGGGGGGGGGAGCGGAGCAGCATGTTAGGGCTACTACATATATTATTTTTCAGATTTTTCCTTAGTGATCTTTCTCATAATAATAAAAAGAGTATAACTTTCCAAACGCGACAGAGGGTGCATTTTTTTTACGTCTCCGCCTATTGCGTCCGGGGTGATGGGTGGTCTTCAGGACAGCATGTGGGTAGTTTTTTTTAAGCCACTCGGCGGTGACTGAAAAATCCGAGGTGGTAGCGTGGGGATTCGAACTCGTGTCGTCCATCACGTGGTGAATGTGGGCCCAGCACGCTACCACTTCAGCCACCGCCTACCTACTGGATAAACGTTTGCTCCTATTGGATAAACGTTTGCTGTGACTGGGTAAACGTTCCCGGTAATATCCAAATGTAACGTTTCTATTTATTTTGCCCTTGAGCTGCTTCCCCGCCTTGCTTTAAAAAAATGTTATCTTGTCCTTCCTCTGTCCCTTACCAGCGAATGTACGTGGTGAGGAGGACTGGAGGTGGAGGTGGATTCTTTCTAGATCTTCTTTAGGGAGTGGAGATGGAGTGGAGGTGGAGGTGAAGGGAGGGGTCGCCGCCATCCGTCAGAGGCGCTAATGACACTGTAAACAACCTCTGCCTTACCTCCTCCTCCTCCTCCTCTTCACCCCCTCATCTTCTTGAACTAACGGTTACCTCCTCCTCCTCCTCCTCCTCTCCATCACCTCATCTTCTTGAACTGACGGTTACCTCGTTTACCTCCTCCTCCTCCTCCTCTCCATCACCTCATCTTCTTGAACTGACGGTTACCTCGTTTACCTCCTCCTCCTCCTCCTCCTCCTCTCCATCACCTCATCTCCTTGAACTGACGGTTACCTCGTTTACCTCCTCCTCCTCCTCCTCTCCATCACCTCATCTCCTTGAACTGACGGCTACCTCGTTTACCTCCTCCTCCTCCTCCTCCTCGTCCTCTCCATCACCTCATCTCCTTGAACTGACGGCTACCTCGTTTGCCTCCTCCTCCTCCTCCTCCTCCTCCTCCTCCTCCTCCTCCTCCTATCCATCCCCTCATCTCCTTGAACTGACGGTTACCTCGTTTACCTCCTCCTCCTCCTCCTCCTCTCCATCACCTCATCTCCTTGAACTGACGGTTACCTCGTTTACCTCCTCCTCCTCCTCCTCCTCTCCATCACCTCATCTCCTTGAACTGACGGTTACCTCGTTTACCTCCTCCTCCTCCTCCTCCTCTCCATCACCTCATCTCCTTGAACTGACGGTTACCTCGTTTACCTCCTCCTCCTCCTCCTCCTCCTCCTCCTCTCCATCCCCTCATCTCCTTGAACTGACGGTTACCTCGTTTACCTCCTCCTCCTCCTCCTCCTCCTCTCCATCCCCTCATCTCCTTGAACTGACGGTTACCTCGTTTACCTCCTCCTCCTCTTCCTCCTCCTCCTCTCCATCACCTCATCTCCTTGAACTGACGGTTACCTCGTTTACCTCCTCCTCCTCCTCTTCCTCCTCTTTAGTTTCCTCCTCCGCCTTGTTTTTTTTTCCGTAATGGAGGAGGAGGAAGCTGATAGTATCTAATTTTCTTTCTGATTTTATCTCCATTTTTTTCACATTATTTAATCAAGTTTATATTATTGAGTGTGTACGAGAGAGAGAGAGAGAGAGAGAGAGAGAGAGAGAGAGAGAGAGAGAGAGAGAGAGAGAGAGAGAGAGAGAGAGAGAGAGAGAGAGAGAGAGAGAGAGAGAGAGAGAGAGAGAGAGAGAGAGAGAGAGAGAGTATTTGCTCTGTCTAATCTTTACTTTAGTTTTTTAGTCTTTTTCTAAACACATGTTTGGTATAAGATTGTGCTACATGGTGTGGGAGAGCGTTCCATAGCCTGGGGCCTTGGACTGGGAGCGAACGTGTCCCGCAGTGTGTGTTGGTGTGGGTAACATGTAGGTTGTCCTGCTGTCTTGTTGTGTACCTACTCTGTGTCGCCCCAGCTGTGGAGGGCAGCTGCAGGATCCACTCTGGATATATCGCACATTTTGTTTTATACACGGTTGCAGCAACACCAAAAATGGTCTTCTTGTCCATTTTGAGCCAGTTCAGTTGTGTAATAAAAGAGGTGGCGTGGTCACACCTCCTCGCTCCCCCAATTCATATCTTTGCCGCAAAGTTCTGTAGTTATTTGTAGTGCCGTACACTGGTAGGCAATAATGAATGATACTTAGAGGAAAGGAATTCCTTTTGTATGTATTATATTATCAAATTTATCTTTAATTATGTTTGTAAATAGTAGAGTTGCAATGTCTTTCTTGTGGATTTCGTTTATATGTATGTTAAACGTCAAGTGGGAGTCCATATAAACGCCAAGATTCTTGATATGTTTGCTAGGAGTGATGGGAGTGTTGCCAAAGATGAGAGTGGTGTTTTGGGGAATTTGTTTAATGCTTGACCACGTCCACACTGTGTTTTATTAGTATTCAGCAATAGACCGTTTTTATTATAGTACTCCCTGGCCAGTGTGAAGGTCTCTTGTGCCGCCATGATGGGGTCAGGCAGCGTATTATTTGTGTCAGTGTTCTCGGGCTGCGTGTCGTCTGCGTACTGTACCATCGCGCGTCTATGCATCGTTTCAGCGAGGTCTTTGAAAAAATGATGAAAAGAATTGCCCCTAATATTCATCCCTGAGGAACTCCGTATTGTATTGGTGCAGTCGTAGACGTGGTACTATTGACTTTCACTTTTTGACCTTGAGCAGTTTATATTAAGATATCGTGTTTTATGCTATTGAAGGCTTTTGATAGGTCGCACAACGTTATAAGCAATAGTTTCTTCTCATCCATATTTCTGCATGTTATTTGTAACCGTGGTAAGGGCGGTCTGTTGAAAGTTTAGGTCTGAAGCCGTGTTGAGTGTTAGAGAGAAGCTTCTTGGACTCTAGGAAGGTGGTCATCTGTTGGACTACAGTTTTCTCTGATATCTCTGAGAGAATGGGTAAGTGATATTGACCGATAATTGTTTACGTTCCCCCAGTCTCTGTTTTTATAGATAGGTATGACGGTCGCGTGTTTCCACATGGTAGGGAATTTTCCAGTAACAATCGATGTGTTGATGATTGTAGTAATGTATGTGATCGTAACGGGTAGGGAATCTTGGATGTACCGAAGTGTAATCCCATCTGAACCGCTGAGTTAGTGTTCTTTAGGTTTTTAATAGTTAATATGACTGTGTTCATGTCTGCTGGGCCGGCCCTGAAAAGATGAGTGTGGTTTACATCTTGTTGGGGTATAATACGGTTTTGATTTGTAATATTGAGATTGTTTTGCATTGTTAGGAAGGCGCGTTCCCCACGTTAACAAACAGAACAGTGGATTTATCCGGCATTTCACGTTCGTTATGAAGTTATTGTTATTAGTTTCTTTTTTGCTGGGTTGATGTCTTGTATTATTTTCCATGTGGCCGCTGAATTGCCTCTACCGTCGTATATTTTTCTCGGCAATATGATTGTTCAGCATAACGCAGCAGTGACTTTACTCTATTGCGTCGGTGTTTATATTGCTCTAGTAACTCAGCATTATTACGATTTTGTCTCAGGCGCGCTTGAAGGGTGTTTCGTGTTGACATAGCTGAGCGAATTTCGTCGTTTATCCAGGAGTCAAAAGGCTCATTTATTTCTTTGGTGACAAAAGGAGCGCATTGTTCCAGGCAGTTTGAGAGTACAGACGTGGGAGTGTACCTGGATGTCTACGTTGTCTGTAGAGGAAATTTCCTTTAGGGCGGGAGCAGCGCCTATTAAGCCATCACAGGACAGGTCTTTGCTGTGAGCCCCGAGATGACGAAAAGTTATCATTCCCGGCTTGCGTTTAGGTTTGATGATTTTAACCGTTGCTGTTATAAGGTCACGGTCTGATATAGTGTTAGGTATTATGTCTTTGTGTATTATTGCGTCATGTTTGTTAGTAACAATGATGTCTAGAAGTGTGGCTGACTGAGGGTGACGGGTGTCAATAATCTTGTGTAATTTATTTATACATATTATGGTACCTAGTTTGTTGCTGGTAGGTATATAGTAAAGCATCATTTAAGGCACAGAGCAAATAATAACTTTTTCTCTTCAGTCACATTATATCAAGGTCTCGTTTTTATTGTCAAAGGTTTGTTGAGACGCTGAGGGTAATTTTCTACAATGTACACTGATCCAGATGTGTTCAGTACCATTAGGCCTAGCAAGGTCACACGTAATCAGAGAGAGAGAGAGAGAGAGAGAGAGAGAGAGAGAGAGAGAGAGAGAGAGAGACACACACACACACACACACACACACACACACACACACACACACACACACTAAATACACACAATGAGTGTGTGGGTGTTGAAGGGTGGGGGAGTAGATAGATAGATAGATGTTGGTAATGACAACAATATCAACTAACTAAAGCATTACGAAAGCATTATATCTATTAAAATGGTCTCTCTCTCTCTCTCTCTCTCTCTCTCTCTCTCTCTCTCTCTCTCTCTCAATAAACAATGAGGGAAATCAGAAGCAAAGAGGGAAACGCATGCCGTGCCAAAACACTCGGCCGGCTCCTGCCATCCCAGACTCGACAAACGCAGCCTTTGCGCCGTCACGGTGTTTACGATTAATTAAATATTCCCGTCTGGAGTTGTCCTGCAGTCGTCTGGAGTTCCCGCTCTCCCCCGCCTCGGCGGTGCTTGGGAGCGTCGGGGAGCCCAAGGCCTCTCTGGCGAGCGCCGCAGGGCTCAGGGGTTCCGGCAGGGTGTCTCGGCTCCCTCGGGGCGTCCATGGCGGTGCCGGAGATCCCGAGTGTCCAGGGGCGTGGGGAGGGGAGTGCGTTTGGTGCTGTGTGTTGGTATGGGCGGGTCTTTTCTGGGGTGAAGGAGACTCATTCGTATCAGCACACAGCACCAAGGAAGGGCGATTTCTGAACAACTCCACCAAAGGGATATTACAGGTGAAAAACACCGAAAATAAGGAGAATAAACTAAAGAAACATCAGAAATAGGATAACACTGGAACGGAATTCCAGGAAATAGATATGACGGTAGCACGCCATGAGACAAAGGAAAAAAATATAACGAAAACACATACAAAAATCCAGCATGAAGGCCCTTGGTGCCGTGTATTGGTGCGGGAGAGCCTTCTCTGGGGTGAAGGAGACTCGGCTGTAGCAAGATACGGCACCAGGTGGAGGCGATGTAGATACTCTACACAACACTGTCACACGACACATGAAGAAAAACAACACCGGAGACAGGATAATGCAGAAAAGGAATACCAGGAAAAAAAATCAGATACAAAACACAACATTAACAAAATAACAACTTGGATTGAGGACTTTGGTGTGGTATGCTGGTACGGGTAAGCCTTCTCTGGGGTGAAGGAGACTCAGCTGTAGCAGGATACCGCATTAAGGAAAGGCGATGTAGATACCCTACACCACACTGTCACGCGGGGAATAAAGAAAAATAACACCGGAGACGGAATAATACAGAAGAAAAGGAAAAGGATCACATAGAAACACAACATCAATAAAGGGAAAACAACAACAACAACAACGACAACAACAAAGTATATAAATGACAATCTAGCACCCAGGCGTCTGGTGTGGCGTGTTGGCACGGGCGAGGCTTCTCTGGGGTGAAGGGGATTTAAGTTTACGGAGTAAAAAAGGATTTAAGTTTACGGAGTAAAAAAGGATTTAAGGAACGAAAGAGGATTTAAGTTTGCGGAGCAAAAAAGGATTTAAGTTTACGGAGAAAAAAAGGATTTAAGGAACGAAAGAGGATTTAAGTTTGCGGAGCAAAAAAGGATTTAAGTTCACGGAGCAAACAAGGATTTAAGGAACGAAAGAGGATTTAAGTTTACGGAGCAAAAAAGGATTTAAGTTTACGGAGCAAAAAAGGATTTAAGTTTACGGAGCAAAAAAGGATTTAAGTTTACGGAGCAAAAAAGGATTTAAGGAACGAAAGAGGATTTAAGTTTACGGAGCAAAAAAGGATTTAAGTTTACGGAGCAAAAAAGGATTTAAGGAACGAAAGAGGATTTAAGTTTATGGAACAAAGAAGGGATTTAAGTTTAAGGAACAAAAAAGGATGTAAGTTTAAGGAACAAAATAAAGGATTTAAGTTTCAGGAACAAAGAAAGGATTTAAGTTTACGGAGCAAAAAAGGATTTAAAGAACAAAAAAGGAATCAACTTTTATGAGCAAGGAAAGGACAAGTTTTTGCGTTGCGTTAATTTTATCGGCGGAGGAATCTTGTCTCCGGAGTCCGTGAACGAACTTTTGAGCTTTGCGTGTCGGCTCAACGCGTGTGTGATCGATGCTATGTTATTTTTCTCTCCAGAGGAAGTGAACAATATTTCCTTCACCATCCTCCCGCTTGTCTGTCAGTTTGTCTTTTAACAAATTATCTCATAAATAGATTCACATCCAGAATTATTACAGGCCGTCCAAACGAAGTCTCCCTCTGATCCTGGGCTGCGTTTGTCAGGCCTCTTCTGACTGGCGGCCTCCTCTCTGTGCATCACACGTGCCCTCGTGCTGCGTGTTGCTGTTTTATATGTCTAACCCGGCGGCCGGAAAATGGGTGCCAAGGGAAACCCGAGGAAGGTAAACTGTGCTGACCGGATGTCACCCTGGCTCGTTTGACTTACCCCAGCCCAGCCTGCCTTGCCCGCCACGGGCTCCAGGGGTAATGAGTCGGGGATGAGCTCCGAGGCCACGCGCAGCCATTGTGTAGGGTCC
>NW_026111620.1:372500-382500 GCF_024679095.1 Eriocheir sinensis | reverse complement strand
AGAGATTGTTAAATAAAGTCAAGGCTCATGGAATAAGAAGGAAGGTATTTGATTGGATTAAGGGGTCGATTAGCGACAGGAAACAGAGGGTTACCATTAACGGTAAAAAATCCGAATGGGGTAATGTTACCAGTGGGGTTCCTCAAGGTTCAGTTTTAGGCCCGCTTCTATTCATTATCTACATCAATGATATAGACAATGGGATAACTAGTGACATAGGTAAATTTGCAGCTGACACCAAAATAGGACGCGCTATTAGGACAGGGGAGGATGCTAGAGCACTGCAGGAGGATCTCAACAAACTGTCAGCTTGGTCAGAGAAATGGCAGATGAATTTTTGACATCACCAAGTGTAGCGTACTTAGTGTAGGAACAGGCAACACATTACACGGGTATAGTTTAGACAACACAGCTGAGTGTGAAAGGGATTTGGGAGTGTTAGTGAACTCTAACCTAAAACTAAGGAAGCAATGTATTAGTGCGAGGAATAGGGCTAACAGGTTTTAGGCGCACTAGATCACCGTCTATATCGCTGAAAACCAAGTCTAGCACATGACCCCCTAAAGAAGTCATCTCGTTCTCTTTATTAATCAGGTTGAAACTGTCCATCATCTCAATGAAGGCCATGGCAGAAGAATTTTCAGAATCACCAATCCCGGTCAAACGCACCCGCGTTGTCGAGAACGACGACAATGGTATCCAGGCCGGTGTCTAGTGAGTCCTGCCAATCTCTGGAGACAAGCAGCAGGAGGCCTGAAGTGGAGCGGCCAGATCTGAACCCAAACTGCTGGTCAGTGATGAGGGCATTGTTCTCGAGGTGGCGGATGATGGCCTCCACCACTATTCTCTCTCTCTCTCTCTCTCTCATGTCCCGATACTCTACACCAGTATCAGCTGTCAAGGGATGACTTGGTTGCCCTGCAGCGTTGTGTGCAGACAGACTCGTGGCACAAACTCACTGACAGCATCAACCATCAAACGAGTGTTGCCTCCATGTGGCACCTTATCAACAAGGTTGTGAAAAAGAAAACCCCTAGTGCCCTCCACCACAGCCCTGCTCACTACGCACAAGATCTTATCGATGAACGGTCAGCACAGTCTCGCCTCACCAACCTTCCAGCGCACGTGCAAGCCGCTCTCTTCGCCCAGGATAATTACCGTGCACTCCATCTCACCGCTGCCTTGCTGAACAGGGATGAAGAGGATGATGAAGTCATAACGGACAACGAGCTGCGACGTGCTCTCGCCAGGGGTAAGGCAACATCTCCAGGGGATGATGGCATTACCTATGCAGTTCTGCGGGCTCTCCTGGACGTCCCTAGCAACCCTCTCCTCCAGCTGTACACTCTCTGTCTCCGCCTCGGTTACGTGCCGCGAGCTTGGACCTGCAGCACGATTGTGCCCATCCCTAAACCGAGCACCGATAAGTTCCGACCTATCTCCCTCACCTCCTATTTCTCAAAGGTTTTTGAACGTATTCTCCTCTCCCGTCTTATGTTCCGGCTGCAGGACAAGCTGTCGCCCAGACTGTATGGCTTTTTGCCACAGCGAGGAACGCACCACTGCCTAATGGAGCTCTACACTCGTCTCTCTCCCGCCAGTGTTGTGGCCTTCATAGACCTCAAAAGTGCCTTTGACGTCGCCAACGGAGATATCATTTTGGATCAATTAGTCGATTTTGGTGTCAAAGGGAACCTACTGAGGTGGATCAGGGGTTACCTGCGTAATAGAACGTCTCGTGTTCTATTCAAGGGGGCGTGCAGTACCACACACCGCTTTGAGCTCGGTGCCCCACAAGGTGGTGTTCTTAGTCCCTTTTTGTTCAACATCCTCGTCCATCGCCTTCTTTCTCTACTTCCTGACGTCGACGGAACGACCACCACATGCTATGCAGACGACATTTGCATTCATTCAAGTTCTCCAGAAGATCTGCAACGCTACCTCCATTCTTTCTACGTGTCTGCCTCTTCGTGTGGCCTCATTATCTCCCCAGACAAGAGCAGAATCTTCTCACCCCGTCCTGCAAGAACACTGCCAGACTTCACTGTGGGTAGCACCATCATACCTTTGTGCACGTAATATCTCTACCTGGGCGCCCCAGTCCGGATCACCCCTTCCATCCCAGCGAGACAGCGAGTGCATCCCCTTGTCCAGGACTTGCTAGCCCGACTGCAGCGTCGTCTCGCTCCGCTCCGTTGACTGACCAGCTACGCTGCCGGTGTGTCCATCCCTGTGGCCAGAACCATATACATAACGTTTATCCGATCTGTAGTTGACTATCTCTCTCCTGTACTTTGTCAACTCTCCAGAGCAACTTTACAGCCTCTTGAAAAGTTCCAGAATAAGGCAATGAGGCTCATTCTTGGTTGCCCCGTCTCCACCAGAATTGTCAATATGAAACGTGAACTACAGCTTCCGCCACTTGTGGACAGAATATACACCAACGTTACCTATTTCAGCATCAAATGTCTGCATCGCCCTCACCTCTCTCCCCACTTCTCTCACGTCATCGAGACCTCACTAGATCCAGCTGCACCTCGTCCTCTGCTTCGTAGTGGTGGTCGCACACTGGTCAGCACTGTCAGCTCAAACATTCAGAGGCTCAACATCAACATCGTGGCGGAGGACGTGGATCGCGGTCCCCCTCCCTGGCAGACTCCCGTGCCAGCAGTCACCTACACTCTGACCTCCACGTCTGACCTACCTCAGCTCCAGCGACAACGAGCCCTGGAAACCATCGCCAGATTGTCCTCGTCTCTTCGCGTGGCCCACCACCTCTACACCGACGGTTCCCTTCAAGGGGACGGCAGTGCTGGCTGTGGTGGGTGCTCCTCCCAGCTGGAGCCGCCGTGCGGGGGTTGGGCAGGGCGTCGTCTCCCGAATTCGTCTAGTTCTACGTACTGTGAGCTCCATGGACTCTTGGATGCTGTCACTTTGTTATCGCGGAGCAGACTCAACGGCCTCATCATCTGAGACTCAAAAACTGCTCTCCGTGCCCTCTCCTCCCCCAGGCCTACATACCAGCAACTGGTCACACAAATTCTCCGCCGCCTTGCCACAGCCCTCGAGAGTTCACTGTCGGTGCACTTTTTATGGATTCCGTCACACATCGGTCTCTTGGCCAACGACGTTGCGGACCGTCTTGCAAGGGCTGCCTGTGACCTGGACCCGCCAGCTGCTGGTGACGCTGCTACCTCCTTGCCGTGCTGCAAGAAAATGGTACGCCAAGCTGCCTGCTCCTCCACCCGTCACCGTAGCGATGCTGAGAGGGCCGCCAGTGCGTCTATCCAGCACTACGAACACTTCCTGCCTCGTCCACACATGTACCGTCGCTCCGGTCTCATGGTTCGCCGCCATAATGTAGTGTGTGCTCGTCTCCGGCTTGGGTACCGACGAGTGTGGCAGATGGCCGAGGCGGGGGACGCGCCTCACTTCTCCTCCTGCAAGCTGTGTGACGCGCCCAATGCTAACACCCTTGAACACTATTGCTTGGAGTGTCCACGTGTTGCTGACTTAATACCGCAAGGACTCTCACTTGTGGAGACATGTAAATATTTATCGTCTGGAAACAATCTAGATGTTATCCTCACTCGACATCCACATTTTGGGGGATGCTAAATATTTTTTTTCCCCTACTGTTGACTCAGTATCACAGCGTGCCCTGTGAGGCACGAGTCGCCTGTATCCAAGTTAGCATCTTGAACATGTACTAGGCTTGACACCCTTGCGTGTAATCTCTCTCTCTCTCTCTCTCTCTCTCTCTCTCTCTCTCTCTCTCTCTCTCTCTCTCTCTCTCTCTCTCTCTCTCTCTCTATCTATATATATATATATATATATATATATATATATATATATATATATATATATATATATATATATAGGTATATATAATTATATAGGAATACATAGGAAGAACAGACACCAGAAGACCTATCGGTCTCTGGAGGTCTACGAGGAAGAGGAAGAGGTGGAGGAGGAGGAGGAGGAGGAGGTATACATAGGAATACATAGGAAGAACAAACACCAGAAGACCTCTCGGTCTATGGTGAGGGTGTCTATTTACTACCGCTACTACTAGTAATCTACGTGTGGTAGGACAGGACAGAAAAGATGAAGGCTCCTCCCCACCCACCTCTCCCCCCGGCAACGTGCCGGCAGGAAATAGTTAGAAGAGAACACCATGTACCTTTAAGGAAGAAAGGGACATGGAAATTTTACAGTAAAGAGAGAAATAAGAGGAAATTACTACCCTTAACTTACACTACTGGTAACCTAAGCTGTTGGGGAAAATGACTTAATTACATAAGAACATAAGAACACAGAAACACAAGGAGAATGGAAGAGGACGTGTGGCCTACACAGGGCAGCCTCAGGATCCCCCCTAATACTCACGATGGGTGAGGTGTAGTTTCAAGGGCACAGGTGGAGGCTTGATCCTCGTTTTACCGGCGGTACTAGGCACAGCACCAGTAACCTGTCACCTTACTGCACCCACACCTCACTCCACCTGTCATGCGGACATTAACTGTTGCTTTACTCTATTGTTAACTTACGCTACTTGCAATCTAGGTTGCGGGCGAGAATAATATAAATTTAGGTTGACGTCTTGCTGCAATCTGTCTGAAAACATACGAAGAAGGGTCAGTATAATCTTATATCCCTGAAGTACTTATCCAATGAAGACTTGAAGCTATTGATACTCTGTGCGCTAACAACTGACGGTGGGAGTCTATTCCAGTGATCGACGACTCTATTATTGAAAAAAACTTTTGCGCACCAATGTGTTACATCGGTTTCCGTTTAACTTCATACCGTTGCTGCGTGTTATTGTGTTGGCGTCTCTCTGAAATAGACAATCTGGGTTAATATTGTCGAATCCATTAAGGATTTTGAACACTTCAATTACGTAAGTCCCCTCTTTTCCTTCGCTTTTTAAGGGAAAACATATCTAAACGCTTTAAACGCTCGTCATATGGCAAGTTTCGGAGCGCTGGAATTTGTTTGGTTGCTCGTCGCTGTATCCTTTCTAGCAAAACTTGACCTTTGATATAGTTCGGTGACCAGAACTGAACGGCGTATTCTAGGTGTGGTCTTACAAATGCTAAATATAATCTCTTCATAAGTTCGGGTGATTTATAATCAAAGTTTCTTGAGATTAGTCCTAACATCATATTGGCTTTTTTACTCGCTGCAGAACATTGATCACTCATTTTAAGAGTGTTACTGATAATGACACCAAGATCCTTTTCTTGTTTTACTTCGCTGAGCTCATGTCCTTGAATCTGATATTTAAAGTTAGGATTTTTTTCACCTATGTGCATTACTTTACATTTATCTACGTTAAAACTCAGTTGCCATTTTTCGCTCCAGTCGGCAAGTCTTATTAAGTCTGATTGAATCTTTTCGCAACTTTCACTGTTCATTACCGTAGTTTCTAATTTGGTGTCGTCGGCGAATTTGGCTACTTTTGATAGAATATCAGTTTCTAAGTCGTTCACGTAAATTATGAATAGTGTTGGCCCCAGGACCGAACCTTGGGGCACGCCACTGGTGACGGGTTGCCAATCCGATGCTTCACCATTAAGAACTACACGCTGTTCTCTGTCGGTGAGCCAGTCATGAATCCACGCACATAGATGGTCGTTAATACCGTGGGGACGCAGTTTAGAAATAAGTCTAACGTGAGGAACTTTATCAAACGCTTTCTGAAAATCTAGGTAAATTACGTCATATGGGCTTCGGGCGTCCCAACATGTATAAACATCGTTGAAAAAAGTTATAGGTTGGTTAGGCAAGACCGATTACTACGAAATCCATGCTGACTATCAGTTATCAAATCATTTGTTTCAAGGAAAGTGATCATTTTATCCCTGATCATTTTTTCGAATAGTTTAATTAGGACAGACGTAAGGCTGATAGGACGATACCTACTGGCTTGTTTTTTATCTCCTTTTTTAAAGATCGGGGTAATATTGGCCTTTTTCCACTCGAGAGGCACACTGGCCTGTGCTAATGACTTGTTGAATATTAATGTTATTGGTAATTGTAGCTGTTGACTACATTCTCTCAACACGCGAGGAGATAAATTGTCGGGGCCCGAAGATTTATTTGGATCTATTTTCTGCAGGTTTGCACGCACTTCGCTGATATCAATGTCGGTCAATGCAAGCTTATGTTCTTCAGGGCCATGAAAAATTTTCTTCGGGGCTGGAATCGATGTCATGTTCTTTTTAAGGAAGAGAAGGGAAGTAGAATTTAATTACTCAGTACGCATTTCAGTCACCTGCAGTGTGTGTGTGTGTGTGTGTGTGTGTGTGTGTGTGTGTGTGTGTGTGTGTGTATATATATATATATATATATATATATATATATATATATATATATATATATATATATATATATATATATATATATATATATATATATATATATATATATATATATATATATATATATATATATATATATATATATATATATATATATATATATATATATATATATATATATATATATATATATATATATATATATATATATAAATATATATATATATATATATACGATCGACAACAACACCACTACCTCCATTAAAAGTGATTATAACACCCCTCCAGCCCCCCCCCCCCACCCACACACACACACACACACACACACATTATGGTCAGCAGACTAAATGACTTTATTCCGCTGTAAACGCATACACCTCTTGTCTAGACACCAGCAAAAACACCACCACCGCCACCACCACCGCCAGTGCCGGCGCTCCCTGTGGGCTCACTACGCTCAGTGCCTGGAGCCTCTGACCAATTGGGGCCTCAAGATGTGTAAAAGATAAAATCGGGCATGTGGAGATGCTGCTGTTATTATCATCCCCAGAAAAGAGCTCTACAAGTAATGATATCAAACAAATTCATAAGGAGATTAAGGGATTATACAGTGCAGGTTATTTACTTTATATTGCTATAACTCGTGGGGTGAATACATAGAAGAAAATGTGAACAAAGAGGCGGGGGTGGTGGGGGGGCGAAAATAGATCCAGCTTAGGGAATCAGAAGCTAGAACCGGCACTGACCACCACCACCACCACCACCTCAACAACAACAACAACAACAACGTCAACAGCATGGTCTGATCACAACAAGAACAAGAACCGTCCACTACAGTGACAACAAAATCAAAAACAGGCAAATCTAAACGACATGCACCAACACAAACAGAAAAGAACGATTAGAAATACATCACGATCCAGACAAACCTCCGCACACACACACACACACACACACACACACACACACACACACACACACACTCACACACACACACACACACACACACACACACACACCATCGCACAAGAGGTCATGGTTGTTGGCGGCTCAGAGCAGCACAGGTGTTGACACTCACACCTTCACCCACACACACTTTCTTCATCATTGCTCATCTCGTCATTAGTGTTTAGTGCGATGTGTTCTACACTGAGATACAACACTACTTATCTATACCGCACACGACGTGCCACCGCCTACCCCAGCGAACGTTATCCGGAAGCTAAAGGAACTACATATTTTTAAAACCGCAGTGCCAGGAAAAGTTCACGAGTGACACATAACATACCAGTGATCACCACCACCAGGAGAAATACTAAACCCAAGCATGCCAAGGACTACAAACACATCGAAGTGCCTCGCCAGTGGTACAACCTGCCAACCCTGCTACTCTCCAACGTTACCTCCCTCAACAACAAGCTAGACGAAGTCATCACCACCATCAAATCCCCCAGCGCTGCCGTTGTGGCCAGCACAGCGGCGAGGCAGATAGTAACCGAGCTCTTTAACATCACTGATTTCAAGCTCTGCCATCGTCGGAGAAGAGGTAACCGCGGCGGTGGGTGAGCGCTCTATTGCCCCACCCACCTCAACCCCTGCCTACTCCCCGTTGAGACACCTGAGGGTGTGGAAACCCCTCTGTCAGGCTCACCCCTCCCACCCCCGACTCGCTCCCTCGGTACTAATCTGTCTGGTCTACTACCCTCCCCGCGCCGCCTCCGCCACCTTGATCAACCACATCATCGAAGAAATGGACCAGCAGCGCACTCTTCCCTCTGCAAAGTAGTTGTTTGCGGTGACTTCAATCAACTCCACACCAGTGATATTGAGGACCAGCTACATCTCACACAAGTAGTAAATTTCCCCACACACGGCACAAACACACTGGATTTAATCCTCACTGACCTCACTTCCCACTACCTTCCCCTAAGCCCTCCTCCCATGGGACGCAGCACACACCTGTCAGTTCTTTGGACACCTGCACCTACCACATCCAACAAAACCTGCCAGCCACCAAGACCTACCGGCCTGTTACGGACTCAGCCATCCGCGCGTTCGGCCAATGGATAACACGCCACCGCTGGGTCGAAGTCCTTACAGTGGATGACGTACACCAAAATGGAGCAACTACACCAGCACAATTACCGCAGCTACCACCACTTCTTCCTGCTAAAATCAAGACGAGTGCACCCTTCAGACACCCTGTGGATTACACCCAGAATAAAACGTCTCATTGAACAGAGAAATGACGCCTTCCACACCAACCCTACACTCTACAAGCCCTCCGCAACAAAGTTATCCGGGAAATCAAACGAGCCAAAGCCACATACTACACCAAAAGATCCACAGCCTTAAACAAGCTAACATTGGGAAATGGTTTTCAAAAATTAAGGCCTTGTGTGGCCTCAACAACAGCGCCCCCTCCATCCCGGGCGTATCTCACCTCCTGCCACCTGAAGCAGCCGAGGCCATCAATCTCCACTTCTCGGCCATCTGTCAGTCCCTCCCCAGCCTGGACCTGACCTCACTCCCAGCTTACCTGCCCGCCCCATCACCACTCCCCACGGTTGAGGCCTATGAGGTCGCCAGGTCACTAAGACAACTTAAAACAAAGCGGTCCACCACGCCCACTGATCTCCCCATCAAACTGTACCAGGAGTTTGCCCCCGAGCTGGCCACCCCCCTCGCCTCTATTTTTAACGCTTCCTTCCGTCAAAGTCAGTGTCCTGCTGACTGGAAAACAGCATATGTCACTCCGATTCCCAAGACCACCACCCCTCAATCACTGAGTGACTTGAGGCCTATTTCTATCACCCCCATTCCCAGCCTCCTGTGTGAAGCCTTCATTTTCAAGTGGACTTACACTCATCTTGCTCCCCTCATAGACCCACAACAGTACGGCAATATCAAGTCAACCTCCACCACACACTGCCTAATTAATCTCCTGACTTTGCCTACAGAAATCTTGAAAACGCAAAACATCAGTTTCTCTCGCTTCTATTGATTTCCGAAAGGCTTTTGACCTAGTTCACCACACCACAGTCATCAACAAAGCAATAAACCTAGGGCTTCACCCTAACCTGGTCTCCTGGCTGGCTGATTTCCTGCACCAGCGTAAACAGGTGGTGAGATTTCAGGGAGTGGCCTCCCCTCCTCTACACCTTACTTGCGGGGTACCTCAGGGGTCCAAAATGGGCCCTTTGTGCTTCCTTATCCTAATTAATGACGCCCTGACCCACACACCCCACCGCTGGAAGTACGTGGACGACACCACAGTGGGAGTAACAGTTGACAACAGCAACCCAGATTATTCCCACCTCCAGGAAACACTACACAACCTACACACATGGACAACACAAAACATGGTCACCATCAACGACACCAAAACTACACTCTACACATCAACACCTCCTCTGCCCTGTTGCCCCTGTGGTGTCCATCAACGACACCTCCGGTAGTTACATCAGCAAATCTACTTGTATTCACCCTTGAAAACAAACTCACATGGAAGGAGCACGTCTACCAGCTCACCAGATCTGCCACCTATAAACTGTTCCTGATGAGGAGACTCAAAACGCTTGGGGCCCCTGAGTGTGCGCTGGCGAGCGTGTACTCGTTCATCCTCCCCACACGGACCGCCGCGTCCCCAGCGAGCTCTTCCTCCATCAACA